>NW_027046184.1:15000-30823 GCF_025399875.1 Dalotia coriaria | reverse complement strand
TTTAATAAAAACGAATAATAAAATTAAAACGTTTTATGCTGTTTTACGCGTTAAAAGGGTTTTAACAAAGTTTTCAAAACGCTGTTTGCTAAAATAAATAATTTTCGCATTAAAACGATAAATGCTGGAAACGTGCTCAAAATAGAAGCATATGCTAATGTAAAAATACGAAAAATGCGTTTTATGCGTTTACGCGTTCCAGATTAAGCAAACGCTGTTTTGCTAAAATGTTTCGCATTTTGATCGTGAAATCGTTCAAATAGAGAATAAATAAAAACAATAATAAAAATTTCGTTTTTTGTTTTCGCGTTAAAACGCAGATTAAAAGCTCAAAACGCTGTTTTGCAAAAATAAGCATTTTCGCTTTTGATGTTAACGCCAAAAGACGCATATTAAAAAACAATAAAACGTCGTTTGCGTTTACGCGTAAACGCAGATAAAGTCAAACGTGCTTTAATACCAAGCATTTAGATCGTGAAATCGTTCAAATAGCGCAATATTAATAAAAACGAATAATAAAATTCGCCTCGTTTTATGCTGTTTTACGCTTAAAACGCAGTTTTGCTCAAAACGTGCTGTTTTGCTAAAATAAGCATTTTCAAGCATTTTAGATCGTGAAATCGTTCAATAGACGCAATTAATAAAACGAATAATAAAAACGTCGTTTTGCGTTTACGCGTTAAAACGCAGATAAAGCTCAAAACGTGCTGTTTCAAAATATTTTCAAGCATTTTAGATCGCTGAAATCGTTCAAATAGAAGTACATTAAAAAAACGAATAATAAAAATTCGTCGTTTTATGCTGTTTTACGCGTTAAACGCAGATAAAGCTCAAAACGTGCTGTTTTGCTAAAATAAGCATTTTCAAGCATTTTAGATCGTTGAAACGTTCAAATAGACGAATATTAATAAAACGAATAATAAAAATTCGTCGTTTTATGCTGTTTTACGCGTTAAAACGCAGATTAAAGCTCAAAACGTGCTGTTTTGCTAAAATAAGCATTTTCAGCATTTTAGATCGTTGAAATCGTTCAAATAGAAGCAATATTAATAAAAACGAATAATAAAAAATTCGTCGTTTTATGCTGTTTTACGCGTTAAAACGCAGATTAAAGCTCAAACGCGCTGTTTTGCTAAACAAGCATTTTCAAGCATTTTAGACGTTGAAATCGTTCAAATAGCAGCAATATCAAAAACGAATAATAAAAATTCGTCGCTTTTATGCCGTTTTACGCGTTAAAACGCAGATTAAAGCTCAAAACGTGCTGTTTTGCTAAAATAAGCATTTTCAAGCATTTTAGATCGTTGAAATCGTTCAAATAGAGCACAATTAATAAAAAACGAATAATAAAAATTCGTCGTTTTATGCTGTTTTACGCGTTAAAACGCAGATTAAAGCTCAAACGTGCTGTTTGCTAAAATAAGCATTTTCAAGCATTTTAGATCGTTGAAATCGTTCAAATAGACGAATAATAATAAAAACGAATAATAAAAATTCGTCGTTTTTATGCTGTTTTACGCGTTAAAACGCAGATTAAACCTCAAAACGTTGTTTTGCAAAAAGCATTTTCGCATTTTAGATCGTTGAAATCGTTCTAAAACGAATATTAATAAAAACGAATATATTCCCGTCTTTTTTATGCTGTTTTACGCGTTAAAACGCGATTAAAGCTAAAAACGTGCTGTTTTGCTAAAATGCATTTCAAGCATTTTAGATCGTTGAAATCGTTCAAATAGAGCAATTTAATAAAAACGAATAATAAAAATTTCGTCGTTTTATGCTGTTTTACGCGTTAAAACGCAGATTAAAGCTCAAACGTGCTGTTTTGCTTAAAATAAGATTTTCAGCATTTTAGATCGTTGAAATCGTTCAAATAGAAGTAAATTAAAAAAAAACGAATAATAAAAAATTCGTCGTTTTATGTTGTTTTACGCTTTAAAAACGCAGATTAAAGCTCAAAACGTGCTGTTTTGCTAAAATAAGATTTCAGCATTTTAGATCGGGGAAACGTTAAATAGAAGCAAATTTTAATAAAACAATAATAAAAATTCGTCTTTTATGCGTTTTACGCGTTAAACGGATTAAAGCTCAAAGGGCTTTTTAAAAAAATAAGTTTTCAAGCTTTTTTAAATCGTTGAAACGTTCAAATAGAGCAAATTAATAAAACGAATAATAAAAATTTCTGTTTTATGTGTTTACGCGTTAAAACGCAGATTAAAGCTCAAAGGCGTTTTGCTAAAAATAAGCATTTAAGCTTTTTAAATCGTGAAATCTTTCAAATAAAAGCAATTTTAAATAAAACGAATAAAAAAAAATTCGCGTTTTATCGTTTTAGGGTTAAAAAACAAATAAAGCTTAAAACGTGCTTTTTTGCAAAAAAATTTTTTTTTAAAAATTTAAAAAAAGCAATAAATAAAACGAATAAAAAAATTGCTTTTTTTGTTTTTTACGCAAAACCAAAACCCCCCTGTTTTGCTAAATGCCAAAAGCAAATTTAAATTCTTTAAGGTAAAAAAAAGAAAAAAAAGTCGTTTTATTTGTTTTAGCTTAAAACGCGAAAAAGTAAAAAGGGGTTTTTAAAAAAAAAAAATTTTTAAGCTTTATGTTAAAGTTAAAAAAGGCAAATTAATAAAACTTTTAAAATTTTCTTTTTTTTTTTTAAAAAGGAAAAACCAAAAGGGTTTTTTAAAAAAAAAATTTTCGCTTTTAGTTAAAAACCGTTAAAAGCAAAAAAAAAAAATTAAAAATTTTTTTTTTGTTTTAGGTTAAAACGCAAAAAGAAAAAATTTTTTCAAAATAAATTTTTTTTTTGGTGTCGTTAAAAGAGAATAAAAAAAAAACGTAAAAAAATTTTCGTTTTTTTTTTACCGTTAAAAGGAAAAAAAAAGGGTTTTTGAAAAATGCTTTTAAGTTTTTAGCGTTAAAGTTAAAAAAAAAAATTTTAAAAAAAAAAAAAAATTTCGTTTTTTTTTTTTTACCGTTAAAACGAAATTTAAAATAAAAAGGGTTTTTTAAAAAAGCTTTTAAGCTTTTGCGTTAAAAGCAAATAAAAAAAAAATTTTCAAAAAAAAAATTTCCTTTTATGTTGTTTGGGTTAAAAGCAATTTTAAACAAAAAAAGGTTTTTTGTTAAAAACTTTTAAGTTTTTTTAAACCCCAAAAACCCGTTTTTAAAAATATTTAAAAAAATTAAAACGTTTTTTATTTTTTTTAAAAAAAAACGAATTAAATAAAAGGCGGCAAAAAAAGTTTTTAAAGCATTTTAAGTTAAACCGTAAATAAGAAATTTAATAAAAACGAAAAAAAATTTTCGTTTTTTAGCTTTTTATTAAAACGAAATAAATAAAGGGTTTTTTTTGCTTAAAAAAGTTTTTCAAGTTTTTTGTTAAATTTCAAATAAAGATATTAATAAAAAACGAATAATAAAAATTCGTCTTTTATGCTTTTTTACGCTTAAAACGCAGATTAAAGCTAAAAACGTGCTGTTTTGCTAAAATAAGCATTTTCGCATTTTTGGAAATCGTTAAATGCCAATAAATAAAAAAAATAAAAAAAATTTTTTTTGCGTTTTAGCTTTTTAAACGCGTTAAAAAGCCCAAAAGGCTGTTTTTTAAAAATTTTAAGCATTTTAGATTTTGGGAATCGTTAACAAATAACAATAAAAAAAAAACGAATAATAAAATTTCGTCGTTTTTATGTTGTTTTACGCGTTAAAACGCAGATAAAGCTCAAAACGTGCTGTTTTGCTAAAATAAGCATTTTAAAAGCTTTTTAGATCGTTGAAATCGTTCAAATAGAGCAATATTAATAAAAAACGAATAAAAAAAATTTTGTCTTTTTTATGTTGTTTTACGCGTTAAAACGCAAATTAAAGCTCAAAACGTGCTGTTTTGCTAAAATAAGCATTTTCAAGCATTTTGTGATCGTTGAAATCGTTCAAATAGACGCACATTAATAAAAACGAATAATAAAAACGTCGCTTTTATGCTGTTTTACGCGTTGCGCAGATTAAAGCTCAAAACGTGCTGTTTGCTAAAATAAGCATTTTCAAGCATTTTAGATCGTTGAAATCGTTCAAATAGAAGCAATATTAATAAAAACGAATAATAAAATTTCGTCGCCGGTGCGGTTTTACGCGTTAAAAACGCAGAATAAAAGCTCAAAACGTGCTGTTTTTGCTAAAATAAGTATTTTCAAGCATTTTGATCGCAGAAATCGTTCAAATAGAAGCAATATTAATAAAAAAACGAATAATAAAAATTCGTCGTTTTATGCTGTTTTACGCGTTAAAACGCAGATTAAAGCTCAAAACGTGTGTTTTGCTAAAATAAGCATTTTCAAGCATTTTAGATCGTTGAAATCGTTCAAATAGACGCAATATTAATAAAAACGAATAATAAAAATTCGTCGTTTTATGCTGTTTTACGCGTTAAAACGCAGATAAAGCTCAAAACGTGCTGTTTTGCTAAAATAAGCATTTTCAAGCATTTTAGATCGTTGAAATCGTTCAAATAGAAGCAATATTAATAAAAACGAATAATAAAAATTCGTCGTTTTATGCTGTTTACGCGTTAAAACGCAGATTAAAGCTCAAAACGTGCTGTTTTGCTTAAAATAAGCATTTTCAAGCATTTTAGATCGTGAAATCGTTCAAATAGACGCAATAAAAATAAAACGAAAAAATAAAAAATTTCGTCGTTTTATGCTGTTTTACGCGTTAAAACGCAGATTAAAGCTCAAAACGTGCTGTTTTGCTCAAAATAAGCATTTTCAAGCATTTTAGATCGTTCGAAATCAGTCAAATAAAACAATTAATAAAAAGCGAATAATAAAAATTTTCGTCGTTTTAATGCTGTTTTACGCGTTAAAACGCAGATTAAAACTCAAACGTTGCTGTTTTGCTAAAATAAAGCAATTCATAACAATTTTAGATCGTTTGAAATCGTTTAAATAGAAGCAATATAATAAAACGAATAATAAAATTCGTCATTTTATGCTGTTTTACGCGTTAAAACGCAGATTAAAGTCAAAACGTGCTGTTTTGCTAAAATAAGCATTTTCAGCATTTTAGTCGTTGAAATCGCTCAAATAGACGCAATATTAATAAAAACGAATAATAAAAATTTGTCGTTTTATGCTGTTTTACGCGTTAAAACGCAAGAATAAACTCAAAACGTGCTGTTTTGCTAAAATAAGCATTTTCAAGCATTTTAGATCGTTGAAATCGTTTAAATAGAAGCAATATTAATAAAACGAATAATAAAAGAAATTTCGTCATTTTTTATATGTTTTTGCGTTAAAACGCAGATTAAAGCTCAAAACGTGCTGTTTTATAAAATAAGCATTTTAAGCATTTTAGATCGTTGAAATCGCTCAAATGGGCAATATTGGCAAAACGAATAATAAAAATTTTGTCGTTTTTTATGTAACATTTTGCGCGTTAAAACGCAGAATAAAACTCAAAACGTGCTGTTTTGCTAAAATAAAAACGTACCGGCGACTTTAGATCGTTGAAATCGTTCAAATAGAAGCAATATTAATAAAAACGAATAATCAAAAATTCGTCGTTTTATGCTGTTTTACGCGTTAAACGCAGATTAAAGCTCAAAACGTGCTGTTTTTGCTAAATAAGCATTTCAGCACGATCGTTGAAATCGTTCAAATAGAAGCAATAATAAAAACGAATAGCCGTACAACCAGTTTTTATGCTGCTGTTTTACGCGTTAAAACGCAGATTAAAACTCAAAACGTGCTGTTTTGCTAAAATAAGCATTTTCAAGCATTTTAGATCGTTGAAATCGTTTAAATAGAAGCAATATTAATAAAAAACGAATAATAAAAATTTCGTCATTTTATGCTGTTTACGCGTTAAACGCAGATTAAAACTCAAAACGTGCTGTTTGCTGAGTAACATTTTCAAGCATTTTAGATCGTTTGAAATCGCTCAAATAGACGCAATATTAATAAAAAACGAATAATAAAAATTTCGTCGTTTTTATGCTTTTGCTTTACGCGTTAAAACGCAGATTAAAGCTCAAAACGGTGCTGTTTTTTGTTAAATAATCATTTTCAAGCATTTTAGATCGTTGAAATCGTTCCGTCGAAGCAATATTAATAAAAACGAAAGATAATAAAAAAATTCGTCGTTTTATGCTGTTTTCACGCATTAAAACGCAGATTAAAACTCAAACGTGCTGTTTTGCTAAAATAAGCATTTTTCAAGCATTTTAAGATCGTTGAAATCGTTCAAATAGACGCAATATTAATAAAAAACGAATAATAAAAAATTCGTGTTTTATGCTGTTTTACGCGTTAAAACGCAGATTAAAAGCTCAAAACATGCTGTTTTGCTGAAATAAGCATTTTTCAAGCATTTTAGATCGTTGAAATCGTTCAAATAGAAGCAATATTAATAAAAAACAAATAATAATAAAAAATTTGTCGATTTTTACATGCTGTTTTTGCGCGTTAAAACGCAGATTAAAGCTCAAAACGTGCTGTTTTGCTAAAATAAGCATTTTCAAGCATTTTAGATCGTTGAAATCGTTCAAATAGACGCAATATTAATAAAAACGAATAAAAAAATTCGTCGTTTTATGCTGTTTTCGCGTTAAAACGCAGATTAAAAGCTCAAAACGTGCTGTTTTGCTAAAATAAGCATTTTCAAGCATTTTAGATCCGTTGAAATCGTTCAAATAGAAGCAATATTAATAAAACGAATAATAAAAATTCGTCGTTTTATGCTGTTTTACGCGTTAAAACGCAGATTAAACTAAAACTGCTGTTTTGCTAAAATAAGCATTTTCAAGCATTTTAGATCGTTGAAATCGTTCAAATAGAAGCAATATTAATAAAAACGAATAATAAAATTCGTCGTTTTTATGCTGTTTACGCGTTAAAACGCAGAATAAACTCAAAACGTGCTGTTTTGCTAAAATAAGCATTTTCAAGCATTTTAGATCGTTGAAATCGTTCAAATAGAAGCAATATTAATAAAAACGAATAATAAAAATTCGTGCGTTTCGTTAAAATAAGTAAAACTCTTTTTAATAAGCTTCAAGCATTTACGTAAACGTTTAATAAAATAAAATAAAGCATAATTTCGTTCGTTTAACGTTAAAACGCAATTAAATAAAACGAATATATTTCGCTTTAAATAGCATTTTCGCTTAAACGTTGAAACTCAAAAGTGGTTTTGCTAAAATAAGATTTAAATTTTTTATGCTGATTTCGCGTTAAAACGCAATATAAAAATCAAAAAACATTTTGTAAATAGCTGTTTCAAGCATTGAGTAAGTTCAAAACGTGCTGTTTGCAAAAAAATATTTCAAAAACAATAATAAAATCGTTGAATCTTCATACTGACAATATTAATTAAAACGAATTAAAAATTACGTTTATGTTTTGTTTACGCGTTAAAATTTCCAAGCATTAATCAAAACGGTTGAAATTTTCAAATAAAGCATATTCAAGCATTTAAATCGTATAAAATCGTTTTATGCTGATATTAATAAAAACGAATAATAAAACATTCTCGATCTTTATGCTGTTTACGGTTAAGCAAATTAAATCTAAAAGCTTTATTTAAAATAGATTTCAAATTTAATGTTAAATTATAAAACGAATAATATAAAAATTCGTCGTTTATAAGCTTGTTTTCGCGTTAACGCAGATTTAGCGTTAAAGACGATATTTCAAAATAAGCATTTTTCAAGCATTTAGATCGTTGAAATGTTAAATAGAGCAATTCAAAAAAAACGAATAATAAAAATTCGAATTTAAATGCTGTTTTCGTTAAACGCAGATTAAAACAAAATGCGTTTCTAAAATAAGCATTTTAAGCATTTTAGATCGTTGTAAATTTAAATAGTAAATTAATAAAACGAATAATAAAAATTCGTTTTATGCATTTTACGCGTTAAAACGCAGCAAAAACTCAAAACGTGCTGATTATGCTCAAAATAGCATTTTCAAGCATTTTAAGATTGAAATCGTTCAAATAAAGCAATATTAATAAAAACAATAATAAAAAATTCGTCGTTTTATGCTGTTTTACGCGTTAAAACGCAGATTAAAGCTCAAAACGTGTTGTTTTGCTAAAATAAGCATTTTCAAGCATTTTAGATCGTTGAAATCGTTCAAATAGACGAATATAATAAAAACGAATAATAAAAATTCGTCGTTTTATGCTGTTTACGCGTTAAAACGCAGATTAAAGCTCAAAACGTGCTGTTTTCAAAATAAGCATTTTCAAGCATTTTAGATCGTTGAAATCGTTCAAATAGAAGCAATATTAATAAAAACGAATAATCAAAAATTCGTCGTTTTATGCTTTGTTTTACGCGTTAAAACGCCAGATTAAAAGCTCAAAACGTATTTGTTTTCAAAATAAAGCATTTTCAAGCATTTTAGATCGTTGAAATCGTTCAAATAGACGCAATATTGTAAAACGAATAATAAAAATTCGTCGTTTTTTTGTCTTTTGTTTACGCGTTAAAACCTTGCAGAATAAAGCTCAAACATTTGCTGTTTTTGCTTTAAAACCGGCATTTTCAAGCATTTTAGATCGTTGAAATCGTTCAAATAGAAGCAATATTAATAAAACGAATAATAAAAAATTCGTCGTTTTTATGCTGTTTTACGCGTTAAAACACAGATTAAAAGCTCAAAACGTGCTGTTTGCTGAAATAAGCATTTTCCGGCATTTTAGATCGTTGAAATCGTTCAAATAGACGCAATAAAAATAAAAACGAATAATAAAATTTCGTCGTTTTACAGCCGCTGTTTACGCGTTAAAACGCAGATTAAAGCTCAAAACGATGCTGTTTTGCTAAAGTAAACATTTTCAAGCATTTTAGATCGTTGAAATCGTTCAAATAGAAGCAATATTAATAAAAACGGAATAATAAAAATTTCGTCGTTTTTTTATGCTGTTTACGCGTTAAACGCAGATTGAAAACTCAAAACGTTGCTGTTTTGCTAAAATAAGCATTTTCAGCATTTTAGATCGTTGAAATCGTTTTAAATAAGTAGCCGTAATAAAACGGAATAATAAAAATTTTGCGTCATTTTATGCTGTTTGCGTTTAAGAAACGCAGATTAAAAGCTCAAAACATTAACATTTTTAGCACAAAATAAGCATTTTCAAAGCATTTTTTAGATCGTTGAAATCGCTCAAATAGACGCAATATTAATAAAAACGAATAATAAAAAGTTTTGTCGTTTTTATGCTGTTTACGCGTTAAAACGCAGAATAAAAGCTCAAAACGTGCTGTTTTGCTAAAATAAGTATTTTTTCAAGCATTTTTAGATCACGTTGAAATCGTTTAGGCCAGAAGCGATATTAATAAAAACGAATAATCAAAAATTCGTCGTTTTTTACATACTGTTTTTACGCGTTAAAACGCAGATTAAAAGCTCAAAACGTGCTGTTTTGCTAAAATAACTCCAAGCATTTTAGATCGTTGAAATCGTTCAAATAAACAATATTAATAAAAACGAATAATAAAATTTCGTCGTTTTTATGCTGTTTTACGCGTTAAAGCGCAGATTAAGCTCAAAACGTGCGCTTTGCTAAAATAAGCATTTTTCAAGCATTTTAGATCGTTGAAATCGTTCAAATAAAGAACGCAATATTAATAAAAACGAATAATAAAAATTCGTCGTTTTTATGCTGTTTTTACGCGTTAAACGCAGATTAAAAGCTCAAAACGTGCTGTTTTGCTAAAATAAGCATTTTTCAAGCATTTTTAAGATCCGTTTGAAATCGTTCCAAATAGAAGCAATATTAATGCAAAAACAAATAATAAAAAAATTGTCGTTTTTATGCTGTTTTGCGCGTTAAAACGCAGATTAAAGCTCAAAATGCTGTTTTTAGCACAAACCAGCATTTTCAAGCATTTTTAGATGTTTGAAATCACGTTCCAAATAGAAGCAATATTAAAAACGAATATAACAATTTCGTCGTTTTTATGCTGTTTTTCGCGTTAAAACGCAGATTAAACTCAAAACGTGCTGTTTTTGCTGAAATAAAGCATTTCAAGCATTTTACGATCCCGTTTGAAATCCGTTTAAATAGAAGCAATATTAATAAAAACGAATAATAAAAATTCGTCATTTTTAGCGCTGTTTTACGCGTTAAACGCAGATTAAAGCTCAAAACGTGCTGTTTTGCTAAAATAAGCATTTTCAAGCATTTTAGATCGTTGAAATAGCAAGCTCAAATAGACCCGCAATATTAATAAAAAGTAGAATAATAAAAATTTCGTCGTTTTATGCTGTTTACGCGTTAAAACGCAGAATAAAGCTCAAAACGATGCTGTTTTGCTAAAATAAGCATTTTCAGCATTTTTGAATCGTTGAAATCGTTCAAATAGAAGCAATATTAATAAAAACGAATAATCAAAATTCGTCGTTTTATGCTGTTTTACGCGTTAAAACGCAGATTTAAGCTCAAAACGTGTTGTTTTGCTAAAATAAGCATTTTCAAGCATTTTAGATCACGTTGAAATCGTTCAAATAGACGCAATATTAATAAAAACGAATAATAAAAATTCGTCGTTTTTTATGTGCTGTTTTACGCGTTAAAACAGATTAAAGCTCAAAACGTGCTGTTTTTTGCTGAAATATAAGCATTTTCAAGCATTTTAGATCGTTGAAATCGTTCAAATGAGAAGCAATATTAATAAAAACGAATAATAAAAATTCGTCGTTTTTTATGCTGTTTTTACGCGTTAAAACGCAGAGATAAAATAAAACGTGCTGTTTTGCTAAATAAGCATTTTCAAAACTACATTTTAGATCGTTGAAATCAGCTCAAATAGACGCAATATTAATAAAAACGAATAATAATAATAAAAAATTTCGTCGTTTTTTATGCTGTTTACGCGTTAAAACGCAGATTAAAACTCAAAACGTGCTGTTTTGCTAAAATAAGCATTTTCAGCATTTTTAGATCGTTGAAATCGTTCAAATAGAAGCAATATTAATAAAAACGAATAATCAAAATTCGTCGTTTTTTATGCTGTTTTACGCGATTAAAACGCAGATTAAACTCAAAACGTGTTGTTTTGCTAAAATAAACATTTTCAAGCATTTTAGATCGTTGAAATCGTTCAAATAGAAGCAATAATAAAACGAAAAAAAAAAATTTCCGTTTTTTTTTTTCCCCAAAAGAAATTAAAGCCAAAAGTCGTTTTTTTAAAAAAATTTTTAAGATTTTAATTTGTCGTTAAATGTTTTTAAAAAAAAACAAAAAAAAAAAAGTCGTTTTTTTTTTTAAGCTTAAAAGGGTTAAACTAAAAGGGGTTTTTTTAAAAAAAAAATTTTAAATTTTTGTCGTTAAAATTTTAGCTTTAAAAAAAATAATAAAAATTTCTTTGTTTTTATGTTTGTTTTACGCGTTAAACGCGTTAAAGCCAAAACGTGCTGTTTTGCTAAAATAAGCATTTTCAAAGCATTTTGATCGTTGAAATCGTTCAAATAGAGCAATTTTAAATAAAAACGAATAATAAAAAATTCGTCGTTTTTCTGTTTTACGCTTTAAAAACGCAGATTAAAGCCAAAACGTGCTTTTTTTGCAAAATAAGCATTTTCAAGCTTTTTTTAGATCGTTGAAATCTTTTAAATAGAAAATATTAAAAAAAAAGAATAATAAAAATTTCGTCGTTTTATGCTGTTTTACGCGTTAAAACGCAGTTTAAAAACTAAAAAACGTGCTTTTTTTTGCTAAAATAAGCATTTTCAAGCATTTTGATCGTTGAAATCGTTCAAATAGACCTATTAAAAAAAACGAATAATAAAAATTCGTCTTTTTTTATTGTTTTACGCTTTAAAAAACGCAGATTAAACTCAAAACGTGCTGTTTTGCTAAAATAAGCATTTTCAAGCATTTTTAGATCTTAAATCGTTCAAATAAACAATATTGATAAAAAAAAATAAAAAAAAATTCGTGTTTTATGCTGTTTTGCGTTAAAACGCGTTAAAATTTAAAACGTGCTGTTTTGCTAAAATAAGCATTTTCAAGCATTTTAGATCGTTGAAATCGTTCAAATAGACGCAATATTAATGAAACGAATAATAAAAAATTCGTCGTTTTTATGCTGTTTTTGAGCCGTTAAACGTAGATTAAAGCTCAAAACGTGCTGTTTTTGCTAAAATAAGCATTTTCAAGCATTTTAGATCGTTGAAATCTCTTTTTCAAATAGAAGTAATATTGGCAAAAACGAATAATAAAATTTCGTCGTTTTATGCTGTTTTTGCGCGTTAAAACGCAGTTAAAACTCAAACGTGCTGTTTTAGCAAAATAAGCATTTTCAAGCATTTTAGATCGTTGGAAATCGTTTAAATAAAAGCAATGGCAAAAACGAATAATAAAAAATTCGTCATTTTATGCTGTTTTACGCGTTAAAACGCAGATTAAAGCTTTCAAAACGTGTTGTTTTGCTAAAATAAGCATCTTCAAGCATTTTTAGATCGTTGGAATGATTTCGGAAATAGACGCAGTATTAATAAAAACGAATAATAAAAATTTAAGTCGTTTTTTTGTACTTTGTTTTACGCGTCGAAACGCAGATTAAGCAAAACTGATGCTGTTTGCGAAATAAGCATTTTCAAGCATTTTTAGATCGTTAGAAATCGTTCAAATGCGAGGAAACGTATTAATACAAAAACGAATAATAATAAAAAAATCGACGTTTTTATGCTGTTTACGCCGTTAAAACGCAGATTAAAGCTCAAACGTGTATTTTTTTGCTAAAATAAGCTTTTCAAGCATTTTAGATCGTTGAAATCACGTTCAAATAGACGCAGCCAAAATAAAAACGAATAATAAAAATTCCGTCGTTTTATGCTGTTTACGCGTTAAAACGCGAATAAAACTCAAAACGTGCTGTTTTTGCTAAAATAAGCATTTTCAAGCATTTTTAGTCGTTGAAATCGTTCAAATAGACGCAATATTAATAAAAACGAATAATAAAAATTCGTCGTTTTTTATGCTGTTTTACGCGTTAAAACGCAGATTAAAAACTCAAAACGTGCTGTTTTTGCTTCATCAACATTTTCAAATTTTAGATCGTTGAAATCGTTCCAAATAGACGCAATATTAATAAAAACGAATAATAAAAATTTCGTCGTTTTATGCTGTTTTACGCGTTAAAACGCAGATTAAAACTCAAAACGTGCCGTTTTGCTAAAATAAAAGCATTTTCAAGCATTTTAGATCGTTGAAATCGTTCAAATAGAAGCAATATTAATAAAAACGAATAATAAAAATTTCGTCGTTTTATGTGCTGTTTTACGCGTTAAAACGCAGATTAAAAGCTCAAAACGTGCTGTTTTTGCTTCACAAATAAACATTTTCAAGCATTTTAGATCGTTGGGAAATCTTTTAAATAGAAGCAATGGCAAACGAATAATAAAAATTCATCATTTTATGCTGTTTTACGCGTTAAAACGCAGATTAAAGCTCAAAAACGTGCTGTTTTAGCACAAAATAAGCATTTTCCAAGCATTTTTAGATCGTTGAAATCACGTTCAAATAGACGCAATATTAATATAAAACGAATAATAAAGCCATCGTCGTTTTTATGCTGTTTACGCGTTAAAACGCAGAATAAAGCTCAAAACGTGCTGTTTTGCTAAATAAGCATTTTACCAAGCATTTTAGATCGTTGAAATCGTTCAAGTGAAGCAATATTAATAAAACGAATAATAAAAAATTCGTCGTTTTTATGCTGTTTTGCGTTAAAACGCAGATTAAAAGCTCAAAACGTGCTGTTTGCTGAAATAAACATTTTCAAGCATTTTAGATCGTTGAAATCGTTCAAATAGACGCAATAAAAATAAAAAACGAATAATAAAAATTTCGTCGTTTTATGCTGTTTTACGCGTTAAAACGCAGAATAAAACACAAAACGTGCTGTTTTGCTAAAATAAACATTTTCAAGCATTTTAAGATCGTTGAAATCGGTCAAATAGACGCAATATTAATAAAAACGAATAATAAAAAATTTTGTCGTTTTTTGGCATGCTGTTTTACGCGTTAAAACGCAGATTAAAGCTCAAAACGTGCTGTTTTGCTAAAATAAAAGCATTTTCCAAGCATTTTATATCGTTGAAATCGTTCAAAATAGAAGCAATAGTAATAAAAAGGCGAATAATAAAAAATTCGTCGTTTTTATGCTGTTTTACGCGTTAAAACGCAGATTAAAGAGAAGCTCAAAACGTGCTGTTTTGCTAAAATAAGCATTTTCAAGCATTTTAGATCGTTGAAATCGTTCAAAATAGAAGCAATATTAATAAAAACGAATAATAAAATTTCGTCGTTTTTATGCTGTTTTACGCGTTAAAACGCAGATTAAAACTCAAAACGTGCTGTTTGCTAAAATAAGCATTTTCAAAAGCATTTTAGATCGTTGAAATCACGCGTTCAAATAGACGCAATATTAATAAAAACGAATAATAAAAATTCGTGTCGTTTTATGCTGTTTTACGCGTTAAAACGCAGAATTAAAGCTCAAAACGTGCTGTTTTGCTAAAGTAAGCATTTTCAAGCATTTTAGATCGTTGAAATCGTTCAAATAGAAGCATATTGATAAAAACGAATAATAAAAATTCGTCGTTTTTATGCTGTTTACGCGGTTAAAACGCAGATTAAAATTCAAAACGTGCTGTTTTGCTAAAATAAAAGCATTTTCAAGCATTTTAGATCGTTGAGAATCGTTCAAATAGACACTAATGACCAATAAAAACAGATAATAAAAATTCGTCGATTTTTATGCTGTTTTACGCCGTTAAAACGCAGATTAAAAGCTCAAAAACGTGCTGTTTTTGCTAAAATAAAGCATTTCAAGCATTTAGATCGGTGAAATCGTTCAAATAGAAACGTAATAAAAAACAAATATTAAAATTTCGTCGTTTTTATGCTGTTTTTGCGTTAAAACGCAAGATTAAAGCTGAAAACGTGCTGTTTTGCTAAAATAAGCATTTTCAACATTTTAGATGTTGAAATCACGTTCAAATAGACGCAATATTAATAAAAACGAATAATAAAAAATTTAAATCGTTTTTATGCTGTTTTACGCGTTAAAACGCAGATTAAAGCTCAAACGATGCTGTTTTGCTAAAATAAGCATTTTTCAAGCATTTTAGATCGTTGAAATCACGTTCAAATAGACGCAATATTAAGAAAAACGAATAATTAAAATTTCGTGAACATGCTGTTTACGCGTTAAAACGCTGATTAAAGCTCAAAACGTGCTGTTTTGCTAAAATAGCATTTTCAAGCATTTTTAGATCGTTGAAATCATTTAAATAGACGCAATATTAATAAAAACGAATAATAAAAATTCGTCGTTTTTATGCTGTTTTAGGCGTTAAAACGTAGATTAAAGCTCAAAACGTGCTGTTTTTAACAAAATAAGCATTTTCAAAAGCATTTTTAGATCGTTGAAATCTTTCAAATAAGTAATAATGTAAAACAGATATAAAAAATTTCGTCGTTTTTATGTACGTTTTACGCGTTAAAACGCAATTAAAGCTCAAAACGTGCTGTTTTGCTGAAATAAGCATTTTCAAGCATTTTAGATCGTTAAGAATCACGTTTAAATAAAAGCAATATTAATAAAAACGAATATTAAAAATTCGTCATTTTATGCTGTTTTACGCGTTAAAACGCAGATTAAAACTCAAAACGTGTTGTTTTGCTAAAATAAACATCTTCAAGCATTTTAGATCGATTTAGAAATCGTTCAAATATTGCAATATTAATAAAAACGAATAATAAAAAATTCGTCGTTTTATGCTGTTTTACGCGTCAAAACTAT
>NW_027046184.1:0-10000 GCF_025399875.1 Dalotia coriaria | reverse complement strand
TTTTTTTTTTCCCCAAAAAAAAAATTTTTTAAAAAAAAAAAAAAATTTTTTTTTTTTTTTTTTTTTAAAAACCAATTAAAAGAAACGATGCTGTTTTTGCTAAAAATAAAGCATTTTCAAGCATTTTTAGATTGTTGAAATCGTTTCAAATGAAGCAATATTAATAAAAACGAATAATAAAAATTCGTCGTTTTTATGCTGTTTTACGCGTTAAAACGCAGATTAAAACTCAAAACGTGCTGTTTGCTTTAAAATAAGCATTTTCAAGCATTTTTAGATCGTTGAAATCGTTCAAATAGACGCAATAAAATAAAAACGAATAATAAGAATTTCGTCGTTTTTATGCTTTTGTTTTGCGCCGTTAAAACGCGGGAATAAAACTCAAAACGTGCTGTTTTGCTAAAATAAGAAAGCATTTTCAAGCATTTTAGATCGTTGAATTCGTTCAAATAGACACGATAATAATAAAAACGAATAATAAAAGGGAATTTCGTCGTTTTACGCTAACTTGTTTTACGCGTTAAAACGCAGATTAAAAGCTCAAATCATTGCTGTTTTGCTAAAATAAGCATTTTCAAGCATTTTAGATCGTTGAAATCGTTCAAATAGACGCAATATTAATAAAACGAATGGCAAAAAAATTCGTCGTTTTTTAGCGCATTTTTACGCGGTTAAAACGCAGATTAAAGCTCAAAACGTGCTGTTTTGCTAAAATAAACATTTTCAAGCATTTTAGATCGTTGAAATACGTTCAAATAGACGCAATAAAATAAAAAACGAATAATAAAAATTTCGTCGTTTTATGCTGTTTACGCGTTAAAACGCAGAATAAAGCTCAAAACGTGCTGTTTTGCTAAAATAAACATTTTCAAGCATTTTTAGATCGCGTTGAAATCGTTCAAATAGACGCAATATTAATAAAAAACGAATAATAAAAATTTCGTCGTTTTTATGCTGTTTTGCGCGTTAAAACGCAGATTAAAGGCTCAAAACGTGCTGTTTTGCTAAAATAAAGCATTTTCAAGCATTTTAAGATCGTTGAAATCGTTCAAATAGAAGCAATAATGGTAATAAAAACGAATAATAAAAATTCGTCGTTTTTTATGCTGTTTTACGCGTTAAAACGCAGATTAAAGCTCAAAACGTGCTGTTTTTGCTAAAATAAGCATTTTCAAGAATTTTAGATCGTTGAAATCGTTCAAATAGACGCAATATTGTAATAAAAACGAATAATAAAGAGAATTTCGTCGTTTTTTATGCTGTTTTGCGTTAAACTACAGATTAAAACTCAAATTTGATTTTGCCAAAATAAAGCATTTTCAAAAGCTTTTAGATCGTTGAAATCGTTCAAATAGAAGCAATATTAATAAAAACGAATAATAAAATTTCACGTCGTTTTATGCTGTTTACGCGTTAAAAACGCAGATTAAAGCTCAAAACGTCTGTTTTGCTAAAATAAAGCATTTTTCAAAGCATTTTAGATCGTTGAAATCGTTTTAAATAGAGCAATATTAATAAAAACGAATAATAAAAAATTCGTCATTTTATGCTGTTTTACGCACGTTGGTTGGGATGGGGCGGGGTTGGATCGAAATCGTTCAAAATAGACGCAATATTAATATAAAACGAATAATAATAAAATTTCGTCACGTTTTTATACTTTTGTTTTACGCGTTAAAACGCAGAATAAAAGCTCAAACGTGCTGTTTTGCTAAAATAAAGCATTTTCAAGCATTTTAGATCGTTGAAATCGTTCAAATTGAAGCATTATTAATAAAAACGAATAATAAAAATTCGTCGTTTTTATGCTGTTTTACGCGTTAAAACGCAGATTAAAACTCAAAACGTGCTGTTTTGCTTTCAAAATAAGCATTTTCAAACCTTTTAGATCACGTTGAAATCGTTCAAATAGAAGCAATATTAATAAAAACGAATAATAAAAAAATTCGTCGTTTTTATGCTGTTTTACGCGTTAAAACGCAGATTAAAGCTTTCAAAACGTGCTGTTTTGCTAAAATAACATTTTCAAGCTTTTAGATCGTTGAAATCGTTCAAATAGTAATATTAATAAAAAAGCGAATAATAAAAATTTCGTCGTTTTTATGCTGTTTTACGCGTTAAAACGCAGATTAAAACTCAAAACGTGCTGTTTTGCTAAAATAAAGCATTTTCAAGCACATTTTTAGATCGTTGAAATGGTTTAAATAGAAGCAATAATAAAACGAATAATAAAAAATTCGTCATTTTACATGCTGTTTTTACGCGTTAAAACGCAGATTAAGACTCAAAACGTGCTGTTTTGCTAAAATAAACATTTTCAAACATTTTTAGATCGTTGAAATCGTTCAAAATAGACGCAATATTAATAAAAACGAATAATAAAAAATTGCGTCGTTTTATGCTGTTTTACGCGTTAAAACGCAGATTAAAGCTCAAAACGTGCTGTTTTGCTAAAATAAGCATTTTCAAAATTTTAGATCGTTGAAATCGTTCAAATAGACGCAATATTAATAAAAACGAATAATAAAAATTTCGTCGTTTTTATGCTGTTTACGCGTTAAACACGGATTAAAAGCTCAAAACGTGCCGTTTTGCGCTAAAATAAGCATTTTCAAGCATTTTAGATCGTTGAAATCGTTCAAATAGAAGCAATAAGTAATAAAACGAATAATAAAAAATTTCGTCGTTTTTTATGCTGTTTTACGCGTTAAAACGCAGATTAAAAACTCAAAACATTAACATTTTGCTAAAATAAGCATTTTCAAACATTTAGATCGTTGAAATCGTTTAAAATAGAGCAATATTTAATAAAACGATAATAAAAATTCGTAGACTTTATGCTGTTTTACGCGTTAAAACGCAGATTAAAAGCTCAAAACGATGCTGTTTTGCTAAATAGCATTTCAAGCATTTTTAGATCGTTGAAATCGTTCAAATAGACGCAATATTAATATAAAACGAATAATAAAAATTTCGTCGTTTTTATGCTGTTTTTGCGTTAAAACGCAGATTAAAGCTCAAAACGTGCTTTTTTGCAAAAATAAGCATTTTCAAGCATTTTAGATCGTTGAAATTTTTAAATAGAAGCATATTAATAAAAACGAATAATAAAAATTCTTCTTTTATGCTGTTTTTACGCGTTAAAACGCAGATTAAAGCTCAAAACGGCTTTTAGCAAAAATAAGCATTTTCAAGCATTTTAGATCGTTGAAATCGTTCAAATAAAAGCAATATTAATAAAAACGAATAATAAAAATTTCGTTGTTTTATGTGTTTTACGCGTTAAAACGCGATTAAAGCTCAAAACGTGCTGTTTTGCTAAAATAAGCATTTTCAAGCATTTTAGATCTTGAAATCGTTCAAATAGACGCAATATTAAAAAAACGAATAATAAAAGATTCGTCGTTTTTATGCTGTTTACGCGTTAAAACGCAGATTAAACTCAAAACGTGCGTTTTTTAAAATAAAGCATTTTAAGCATTTAGATCGTTAAATCGTTCAAATAGACGCAATATAAAAAACGAATAATTAAATTTCGCGTTTTATGCTGTTTTACGCGTTAAAACGCTGATTAAGCTCAAAAGATTCGTTTTGCTAAAATAAGCATTTTCAAGCATTTTAGATCGCTGAAATTAAAAGACGCAATATTAAAAAAACGTAATAAAATTTTGTTTTTATGCTGTTTTAGGCGTAAAACGTAGATTAAAGCTCAAAACGTGCTTTTTGCTAAAATAAGCTTTTCAAGCATTTAGATTTGAAATCTTTCAAATAGAAGTAATAAATAAAAACGAATAATAAAATTTCGCGTTTTATGCTGTTTTACGCGTTAAAACGCAGATTAAAGCTCAAAACGTTCTGTTTTTAGAATAAATTTTCAAGCATTTTAATCGTTGAAATGTTAATAAAAATTCGTTTTAAAAACGAATAATAAAAATTCGTCATTTTATGCTGTTTACGCGTTAAAACGCAGATTGCAAAGCTCAAAACTGTGTTTTGCTAAAATAAGCATTTCAAGCATTTTAGATGAGTTGAAATCGTTCAAATAAAAAATTATAAACAATATTAAAATTTTGTCGTTTTACTGTTTACGTTAAAACGCGAATAAAGCTCAAAACGTGCTGTTTTTAAAAAATTTTAAAGCATTTTAGATCGTTGAAATCGTTCAAATAGAAGCAATATTATTAAGCAAAACAGATAATAAAAATTCGTCGTTTTTATGCTGTTTACGCGTTAAAACGCAGATTAAAACTCAAACGCTGTTTTTGCGTGAAATAAAATTTTCAAGCATTTTAGATCGTTGAAATCGCGTTCAAATAGACGCAATAAAAATAAAAACGAATAATAAAAATTTCGTCGTTTTATGCTGTTTTACGCGTTAAACGCAGATTAAGCTCAAAACGTGCTGTTTTGCTAAAATAAGCATTTTCAAGCATTTTTAGATCGTTGAAATCGTTCAAATAGAAGCAATATTAATAAAAACGAATAATAAAAATTCGTCGTTTTATGCTGTTTACGCGTTAAAACAGATTAAGCTCAAAACGTGCTGTTTGCTAAAATAAGCATTTTCAAGAATTTTTGAATCGTTTGAAATCGTTCAAATAGACGCAATATTAATAAAAAAGCGAATAATAAAAATTTCGTCGTTTTTTTATGCTGTTTTTACGCGTTAAACGCAGATTAAAAAGCTCAAAACGTGCCGTTTTGCTAAAATAATAAGCATTTTTCAAGCATTTTAGATCGTTGAAATCGTTCAAATAGAAGCAATATTAATAAAACGAATAATAAAAATTTCGTCGTTTTTATGCTGTTTTACGCGTTAAAACGCAGATTAAAGCTCAAACGTGCTGTTTTTGCTAAAATAAGCATTTTCAAGCATTTTAGATCGTTGAAATCGTTTAAATGAAGCAATATTAATAAAACGAATAATAAAAAATTCGTCATTTTTATGCTTTTGTTTTACGCGTTAAAACGCAGATTAAAGCTCAAAACGTGCTGTTTTGCTAAAATAAGCATTTTCAAGCATTTTGGATCGTTGAAATCGTCAAATAGACGCAATATTAATATAAAACGAATAATAAAAATTTCGTCGTTTTTATGCTTTGCGCGTTAAAACGCAGAATAAAACTCAAAACGTGCTGTTTTGCTAAAATAGCTTTCAAAAGCATTTTTGATCGTTGAAATCGTTTCAAATTGAAGCAATATTAATAAAACGAATAAAAAATTCGTCGTTTTTATGCTGTTTTACGCGTTAAAACGCAGATTAAAGCTCAAAACGTGCTGTTTTGCTAAAATATCGCTTTATTTTCAAGCCTTTTTAGATCGTTGAGGAAATCCCGTTTCAAAATAAAACAATATTAATAAAACGGAATAATAAAAAAATTCGTCGTTTTTATGCTTTGTTTTACGCGTTAAAACGCAGATTAAAGCTCAAAACATTAACTGTTTTGCTAAAATAAGCGCACTTTCGAAGCATTTTAGATCGTTGAAATCGTTCAAATGAGAAGCAATATTAATAAAACGAATAATAAAAATTTCGTCGTTTTTATGCTGTTTTACGCGTTAAAACTGCAGATTAAAGCTCAAAACGTGCTGTTTTGCTAAAATAAGCATTTTCAAGCATTTTTTAGATCGTTGAAGAATGGTTTAAATAGAAACAATATTAATAAAAACGAATAATAAAAAAAATTCGTCATTTTTATGTTTTGTTTTTACGCGTTAAACGCAGATTAAAGCTCAAAACGTGTGCTGTTTTGCTAAAATAAGCATTTTCAAGCATTTTAGATCGTTGAAATCGTTCAAATAGACGCAATATTAATAAAAACGAATAATAGAAATTTCGTCGTTTTTATGCTGTTTTACGCGTTAAAACGCAGATTAAAAGCTCGAACGTGCTGTTTTTGCTAAAAATAAGCATTTTCAAGCATTTTAGATTATTGAAATCGTTCAAATAAACAATATTAATAAAAAAACGAATAATAAAAATTCGTCGTTTTTTATGCTGTTTTACGCGTTAAAACGCAGATTAAAGAGAAAACGTGCTGTTTTAGCAAAATAAGCATTTTCAGCATTTTAGATCGTTGAAATCGTTCAAATAGACGCAATAAAAATAAAAACGAATGTAAAAATTTCGTCGTTTTTGGCACTTGTTTTTTACGCGTTAAAACGCAGAATAAAGCTCAAAACATTGCTGTTTTGCTAAAATAAGCATTTTTCAAGCATTTTTGATCGTTGAAATCGTTCAAATAGACGCAATATTAATAAAAAAACGAATAATAAAAAGAATTTCGTCGTTTTTATGCTGTTTTACGCCAAAACGCAGATTAAAGCTCAAAACGTGCTGTTTTTGCTAAAATAAAGCATTTTCAGCATTTTAGATCGTTGAAATCGTTCAAATAGAAGCAATATTAATAAAAACGAATAATAAAAAATTCGTCGTTTTTATGCTGTTTTCACGCGTTAAAACGCAGATTAAAACTCAAAACGTGCTGTTTTGCTAAAATAAGCATTTTCAAAAATTTAGATCGTTGAAATCGTTTCAAATAGACGCAATATTAATAAAACGAATAATAAAAATTTCGTCGTTTTATGCTGTTTTTACGCGTTAAAACACAGATTAAAAGCTCAAAACGTGCCGTTTTGCTAAAATAAGCATTTCAAAAGCATTTTAGATCGTTGAAATCTCGTTCAAATAGAAGCAATATTAATAAAAAACGAATAATAAGAAATTTCGTCGTTTTTATGCTGTTTTTACGCGTTAAAACGCAGATTAAAACTCAAAACATTAACTGTTTTGCTAAAATAACATTTTCAAGCATTTTAGATCGTTGAAATCGTTCAAATAGACGCAATATTAATATAAAACAGATAATAAAATTTCGTCGTTTTTATGCTGTTTTACGCGTTCAAAACGCAGAATAAAGCCTCAAAACGTGCTGTTTTGCTAAATAAGCATTTTTCAAGCATTTTAGATCGTTGGAAATCGTTCAAATTGAAGCATTATTAATAAAACGAATAAAAATTCGTCATTTTATGCTGTTTTACGCGTTAAACGCAGATTAAAAGCTCAAAACGTGCTGTTTTGCTAAAATAAGCATTTTCAAGCCGCGCAGATCGTTGAAATCGTTCAAATAGAAGCAGTAAGTAATAAAAACGAATAATAAAAAAATTCGTCGTTTTTATGCTGTTTACGCGCGTTAAAACGCAGATTAAAACTCAAAACGTGCTGTTTTGCTAAAATAAGCATTTAGCACAGCTTTTACCCCAGATCGTTGAAAATCGTTCAAATAGAAGCAATATTAATAAAACGAATAATAAAATTTCGTCGTTTTTATGCTGTTTTTACGCGTTAAACGCAGATTAAAGCTCAAACGTGCTGTTTGCTAAAATAAGCATTTTCAAGCATTTTAGATCGTTGAAATGGTTTAAATAGAAACAATATTAATAAAAACGAATAATAAAAAAATTTGTCATTTTATGCTGTTTTGCGTTAAAACGCAGATTAAAGCTCAAAACGTGCTGTTTTGCTAAAATAAGCATTTTTCAGCATTTTGATCGTTGAAATCGTTCAAATAGACGCAATATTAATAAAAAAACGAATAATAGAAATTTCGTTGTTTTATGCTGTTTTTACGCGTTAAAACGCAGATTAAAACTCAAAACGTGCTGTTTTGCTAAAATAAGCATTTTTCAGCATTTTAGATCGTTGAAATCGTTCAAAATAGAAGCAATATTAATAAAAACGAATAATAAAATTCGTCGTTTTTTTATGCTGTTTTACGCGTTAAAACGCAGAATAAAGCTCAAACGTGCTGTTTGCTAAAATAAGCATTTTCAAGCATTTTAGATCGTTGTTCGTTCAAATAGACGCAATAATAAAAACGAATAATAAAATTTCGTCGTTTTTTATGCTGTTTTGCGTTAAAACGCAGATTAAAGCTCAAATCGTGCTGTTTTGCTAAAATAACATTTTCAACATTTTAGATCGTTGAAATCGTTCAAATAGACGCAATATTAATAAAAACGAATAAAAAAAATTTCGTCGTTTTTATGCTGTTTTACCGTTAAAACGCAGATTAAAAACTCAACACGTGCTGTTTTTGCTAAAATAAGCTTCAACCATTTAACGTAATCAATAATTAATAAAAACGAATAATAAAAATTTCTCGTTTTATGCTGTTTTACGCGTTAAAACGCAGATTAAAGCTCAAAACGGTGCTTGTTTTAAAATAAGCATTTTAAATTTTTGAAAATGTTCAAATAGAAGCAATATTAATAAAAACGAATAATGAAAATTCGTCGTTTTATGCTGTTTACGCGTTAAAACGCAGATTAAAACTCAAAACGTGTTTTTGCTAAAAATAACATTTTCAAGCATTTTAGATCGTTGAAATCGTTTAAATAGAAGCAATATTAATAAAACGAATATAAAAATTCTCGTTTTATGCTGTTTTACGCGTTAAAACGCAGATTAAAACTCAAAACGTATTTTTGCTAAAATAAGCATTTTCAAGCATTTTAGATCGTTGAAATCGTTTAAATAGAAGCAATATTAATAAAAACGAATAAAAAAAAAAATCGTCGTTTTTTGTGTTTTACGCGTTAAAACGCAGATTAAAACTCAAAACGTGCTGTTTTGCAATAACATTTAAGATTTAAGCTTTTAAGATCGTTCAAATCGTTGCAATATTAATAAAAACGAATAATAAAAAATAGTATTTTGTCGTTTTATGCGTTATAACGCAGTTAAAAGCAAACAGCTTTTGCTAAAATAAGCATTTTCAAAATTTAGATCGTTTTCATTCATATTAGACGCAATTTAAATAAAAAACGATATAATAAAAATTTCGTCGTTTTTATGCTGTTTTTTGCTTAATTGCAGTTAAAGCTCAATTCGTGCTTTTCAAAACGGCATTTTAGCTTAAAATCAAGGAAATTTTAAGGCAATATTAATAAAACGTTAAATAACAATTCGTCATTAAAAACGAATAATAAAAATTGTTTTTACGCAGATTTAAACGCTTAAAAGGGCTGATAAAATAAGCATTTTCGTGCATTTTGTCGTTGAAATCGTTCAAATTTAGAATTAAAAAAACGAATAATAAAAATTTCGTCGTTTTAAATCCGTTTTATTAAACGCAGCTTTACTCTAAAACGCTGTTTTGCTAAAACGTAGCTTTTTCAAAAATTCAAGTCGTTGAAATCGTTCAAATAGAAGCAATATTAATAAAAACGAATAATAAAAACGTCTTTTTATGCTGTTTTACGCGTTAACGCAGATTAAAAAGGGCTGTTTTGCTAAAATAACATTTTCAAGCATTTTGCTTAAATCAGTTCAAATAGACCAATATTAATAAAACGATTAATAATAGATTCATCGTTTTAAAACGATTACGTTAAAACGCGATTAAAGCTCAAAACTGCTGTTTTGCTAAAATAAGATTATACTAAAACGTTTGTTCGTTGAAATGTTCAATTAAGCCTTTAATCGTTGAAACGATAATAAAAATTTCAATCGTTTATAAAATTAGCGATTAAAACGTCTTAGATTTACTTAAAAGGGCTGATTTTAAAATAACATGCTACTTTTAGATCAGTTGAAATCGTTCAAATAGATCGTTAAATAAAAAACAAATAATAAAATTCGTCGTTTAATGCTGTTTTACGCGTTTAATGCTGTTTAAAGATTAAAAGGGCTGTTTTAAATAAAGCATTTTCAAGCATTTTTGCGTTAAAATCGTTCAATTTCAAGCAATATTAATAAACGAAATAAATTGGTTTTATAGCTGTTATTAAAAACGCAGAATAAAAAATCTCATTATGCTGTTTTTGCGTTAAAAGCATTTAAAAAAATTTTTATCGTTGAAATGGTTTTAAACAACAATTATTAATAAAACGTTCAAAAGACGAAATTTTATGTATTTTACGCTTTAAAACGCAATTAAAGTCTAAACTGTTTTCCCGTTAAAATGCATTTTCAAGCATTTAAGTGTTTTTAAAGTTT
>NW_027046183.1:0-30839 GCF_025399875.1 Dalotia coriaria | reverse complement strand
TTTTTTTAAAAAATTCGTTAAACATTGCGATCTAAAATCGAAAATCTTTTTTTAGCAAAACAGCACTTTTTGAGTTTTAATCGGGTTTTTTAAGCTAAACACATAAAAACGACAATTTTTATTATTCGTTTTTTAATTTGCTTCTATTTGAACGATTTCAACGTTTAAAAATCTTGAAAATCTTTTTTTAGAAAAACACCCGTTTGAGTTTTTAATCTGCTTTTTTAACGCGTAAAACAAATAAAACGACGTTTTTTTATTATTCGTTTTATTAATATTGTTTCTATTTGACCGATTTCAACGACCCAAAAATGCTTGAAAATCATTTTAAAAAACGACGTTTGAGCTTTAATCCGTTTTAACGTAAAAAACATAAAACCGAAATTTTTATTTTCTTTTTTTATTAATTTGCTCTATTTAACATTTCAACGATCTAAAATGCTAAAAATCTTATTTTAGCAAAACACACGTTTGAGCTTTATTCGCGAACGCGTAAAAAAACAAAAAAACACAAATTTTATTATTCGTTTTTATTAATTGCGTCTATTTGAACGATTTCAACGATCTAAAATGCTTGAAATGCTTATTTTAGCAAACAGCCTTTTGAGCTTTAATCTGCGTTTTAACGCGAAAAACACATAAAACGACAAATTTTTTTTTTCGTTTTTTTAATATTGTTCTATTTCATTTCCCGATCAAAAAAGCGAAAATGCTTTTTTTGCAAAAAAAACGTTTGAGTTTTTCCCGTTTTCGCGTAAAAAAACAAAAAAACACAAATTTTTATTATTCGTTTTTTAATATTGCTCTTTTGAACATTTCAACGATCTAAAATGCTTGAAAATGCATTTTAAAAACACGTTTTGGCTTTAATCTGCGTTTTACGCGAAAACACATAAAACGACAATTTTTTTATTCGTTTTTATTAATATTGCTTCTTTTGAACGATTTCAACGATCTAAAATGCGAAAATGCTTATTTTAGCAAAAAGCACGTTTTGAGCTTTAATCGCGTTTTAACGCGTAAAACAGCATAAAAACGACGAAATTTTTTTATTATTCGTTTTTATTAATATTGCGTCTATTTGAACGATTTCAGCGATCTAAAATGCTTGAAAATGCTTATTTTAGCAAAACAGCACGTTTTGAGCTTTATTCTGCGTTTAACGCGAAAACAGCATAAAAACGGCAGAATTTTATTTCGTTTTTATTTTTATTGTGTCTATTTGAACGATTTCAACGATCTAAAATGCTTGAAAATGCTTATTTAGCAATACAGCCGTTTGAGCTTTTAATCTGCGTTTTAACGCGTAAAACAGCATAAAATGACGATTTTTATTATTCGTTGTTTATTAATATTGCTTCTATTTAAACGATTTCACGATCTAAAATGCTGAAATGCTTATTTTAGCAAAACAGCACTTTTTGAGCTTAATCTGCGTTTTAACGCGTAAACAGCATAAAAAACGACGAATTTTTTATTATTCGTTTTTATTAATATTGCTTCTATTTGAACGATTTCAACGATCTAAAATGCTTGAAAATGCTTATTTTAGCAAAACAGCACGTTTGAGCTTTATTCTGCGTTTTAACGCGTAAAACAACATAAAAACGAGAAATTTTTATTATTCGTTTTTATTAATATTGCGTCTATTTGAACGATTTCAACGATCTAAAATGCTTGAAAATGCTTTTAGCAAAACAGCACGTTTTGAGCTTTAATCTGCGTTTAACGCGTAAAACAACATAAAACTACGAATTTTTATTATTCGTTTTTATTAATATTGCGTCTATTTGAACGATGTCAACGATCTAAAATGCTTGAAATAGCTTATTTTAGCAAAACAGCACGTTTTAGCTTTTATTCCGCGTTTTAACGCGTAAACACATAAAAACGACGAATTTTTATTATTCGTTTTTTATTAATATGTTCTATTTGAACGATTTCAAGCGATCTAAATGCTTGAAAATGCTTATTTTAGCAAAACAGCACGTTTTGAGCTTAATCTGCGTTTTAACGCGTAAACAGCATAAAATGACGAATTTTTATTATTCGTTTTTATTAATATTGCTTCTATTTGAACGATTTCAGCGATCTAAAATGCTTGAAAATGCTTATTTTAGCAAAACAGCAGTTTTGAGCTTTAATCTGCGTTTTAACGCGTAAAACAGCATAAAACGACGAAATTTTATTGTTCGTTTTTATTAATATTGCTTCAATTTGAACGTTTTCAACGATCTAAAATGCTTGAAAATGCTTATTTTGAAAACAGCACGTTTTGAGCTTTAATCTGCGTTTTAACGCGTAAAACTGCATAAAACGACGAATTTTTATTATTCGTTTTTATTAATATTGCGTCTATTTGAACGATTTCAACGATCTAAAATGCTTGAAAATGCTTATTTTAGCAAAACAGCACGTTTTGAGCTTTAATCAGCGTTTTTAACGCGTAAAACAGCATAAAACGAGAAATTTTTATTTTCGTTTTTTTAATATTGCGTCTAGCGAAAACGATCTAAAATGCTTGAAAATGCTTATTTTAGCAAAACAGCACGTTTTGAGCTTTATTCTGCGTTTTAACGCGTAAAACACATAAAACGACGAAATTTTTATTATTCGTTTTTATTAATATTGCGTCTATTTGAACGATTTCAACGATCTAAAATGCTTGAAAATGCTTATTTTAGCAAAACAGCACGTTTTGAGCTTTAATCTGCGTTTTAACGCGTAAAACAGCATAAAAATGACGAATTTTTATTATTCGTTTTTATTAATATTGCTTCTATTTAAACGATTTCAAATATCTAAAATGCTTGAAAATGCTTATTTTAGCAAAACAGCACGTTTTGAGCTTTAATCTGCGTTTTAACGCGTAAAACAACATAAAACGACGAAATTTTTATTATTCGTTTTATTAATATTGCTTCTATTTGAACGATTTCAACGATCTAAAATGGTTGAAAATGCTTATTTTAGCAAAACAGCACGTTTTGAGCTTTAATCTGCGTTTTAACGCGTAAAACAGCATAAAACGACGAAATTTTTATTTTCGTTTTTTATTAATATTGCGTCTATTTGAACGATTTCAACGATCTAAAATGCTTGAAAATGCTTATTTTAGCAAAACAGCACGTTTTGAGCTTTTATTCTGCGTTTTAACGCGTAAAACAGCATAAAAACGACGAAATTTTTATTATTCGTTTTTATTTTTATTGCGTCTATTTGAACGATTTCACGATCTAAAATGCTTGAAAATGCTTATTTTAGCAAAACAGCACGTTTTGAGCTTTAATCTGCGTTTTAACGCGTAAAACATCATAAAACGACGAATTTTTATTTATTCGTTTTTATTAATATTGCTTCTATTTGAACGATTTCAACGATCTAAAATGCTTGAAAATGCTTATTTTAGCAAAACAGCACGTTTTGAGCTTTATTTATTCTGCGTTTTAACGAACGTAAAAAGTACTTTATAAACTTCATTTAACGAAATTATTTGATTATTTGAAGTTTTTTATTAATATTGCGTCTATTTGAACGGTATAACGATCTAAAATGCTTGAAATGCTTATGTTTCAAACAGCGCTTTTGAGCTTTATTCTGCGTTTAACGCGTAAAAGCATAAAAGCATTTTTTATTATTCGTTTTATTAATTTGCTTCTATTTACGTTTCAACGATTAAAATGCTGAAAATGCTTATTTTAGCAAAACAGCACTTTTGAGCTTTAATTGCGTTTTAACGCGTAAAACAGCATAAAACGACGAATTTTTTTATTCGTTTTATTAAATTGCTTCTATTTGAACGATTTCAACGATCTAAAATGTTGAAGTAAATTTATTTTAGCAAAACAGCAGTTTTGAGCTTTAATTCTGCGTTTAAGCGTAAAACAGCATAAAACGACGAAATTTTATTATTCGTTTTTTATTAATATTGCGTCTTTGAACGATTTCAACGATCTAAAATTTTTGAAAATGCTTATTTTAAAATCAGCACGTTTTGAGCTTTAATCTGCGTTTTAAGCGTAAAAGCATTTAAAATGACAAGTTTTATTCGTTTTTTTTAATATTGCTTCTAAAACAGATTCAAATATCTAAAATGCTTGAAAATGCTTATTTTAGCAAAACATCAGTTTTGAGCTTTAATCTGCTTTTTAACGCCTAAAACAGCAAAAAAACGACAATTTTTTTTATTATTCTTTTTTTATTAATATTGCGTCTTTTACGATTTCACGATCAAAATGCAAAAAAAGTTTTTTGAAAACAGCACTTTTTGAGCTTTAATCTGCGTTTTAACGCGTAAAACAGCATAAAACGACAATTTTTATTATTCGTTTTTTATTGCTTCTATTTGAACGTTTCAACGATCAAAAATCTTGAAAATGCTTTTTTTAGCAAAACACCGTTTTGAGTTTTTAATCTGCTTTTTTGCGCGTAAAACAGCATAAAACGACAAATTTTTTATTATTCTTTTTTTATTAATATTGCTTCTATTTGACCATTTCAACGATCTAAAATGTTGAAAATGTTTTTTTGCAAAACAGCCGTTCTGAGCAATCTGCGTTTAACGTAAAACAGCATAAAACAAAAAATTTTTTATTATTCTTTTTTTTATTAATATTCTTTTTGAACGATGTAAACGATCTAAAATGCTTGAAAATGCTTATTTTGCAAAACCACGTTTTGACCCAAAATCGCGTTTTAAGGGAAAAAACAAAAAAAGGGCAATTTTTATTATTCGTTTTATTAATATTGCTTCTATTTAAACGATTTCAACGATCTAAAATGCTTGAAAATGCTTATTTTACAAAACACACGTTTGAGCTTTAATCTGGTTTTAACGCGTAAAACGCATAAAACGACAAATTTTTATTATTCGTTTTTATTAATTTGTTTTATTTGAACATTTCAACGATCAAAAATGCTTGAAAATCTTATTTTAAAAAACAGCCTTTTTGAGCTTTAATCTCTTTTTAACTAAAAAAAACATAAAACGACAATTTTTTATTATTCGTTTTTTTAAATATTGCTTCTATTTGAACGTTTCAACGATCTAAAATGCTTGAAAATGCTTATTTTGCAAAACAGCCGTTTTGAGTTTTTATTCTGCTTTTTAAACGCGTAAAACACAAAAAAACACAAAATTTTTTTTTCTTTTTTTTATTAATTTGCGTCTATTTGAACGTTTCAACGATCTAAAATGTTTGAAAATGCTTTTTTACCAAAACAGCACTTTTTTGAGTTTTTAATCTGCTTTTTTAACGCGTAAACACTTTAAAAATGACAAATTTTTTTATTATTCGTTTTTTTTTTTTGCGTCTATTTGAACGATTTCAACGATCTGAAATGCTTGAAAATGCTTATTTTAGCAAAACAGCACGTTTTGAGCTTTAATCTGCGTTATAACGCGTAAAAACAGCATAAAACGACGAATTTTTATTATTCGTTTTATTAATATTGCTTCTATTTGAACGATTTCAACGATCTAAAATGCTTGAAAATGCTTATTTTAGCAAAACAGCACGTTTTGAGCTTTTAATCTGCGTTTTAACGCCTAAAACAGCATAAAACGACGAAATTTTATTATTCGTTTTTATTAATATTGCGTCTATTTGAACGATTTCAACGATCTAAAATGCTTGAAAATGATTATTTTAGCAAAACAGCACGTTTTGAGCTTTAATCTGCGTTTTAACGCGTAAACAGCATAAAACGACGAATTTTTATTATTCGTTTTTTATTAATATTGCTTCTATTTGAACGATTTCAACGATCTAAAATGCTTGAAAATGCTTATTTAGCAAAACAGCACGTTTTGAGCTTTAATCTGCGTTTTAGCGCGTAAAACAGCATAAAACGACGAATTTTTATTATTCGTTTTTTTTGGGAAACGATTTAAAATTCAAAATTGTTTAAAATCTTATTTTAAAAAAACAGCACGTTTTAAGGCTTTTAATCTGCGTTTTTAACGCGTAAAAAAACATAAAAGGGAAAATTTTTTATTATTCTTTTTTTTATTAATTTGCGTCTATTTGGACGTTTTCCCGGCGATCTAAAATGCTTGAAAATGCTTTTACCCCCAAAACAGCACTTTTTTAGCTTTAATCTGCTTTTTCGCGAAAACAAAAAAACGACAAAAATTTTTTATTATTCTTTTTTATTAATTTTTGCGTCATTTAAAACAATTTCAACGATCAAAAATGTTTTGAAAATGCTTATTTTACCCCAAAACACCCTTTTTTAGCTTTAAATCTGCTTTTTTAACGCGTAAACACCCAAAAAACGACAAAAATTTTTATTATTCTTTTTTATTAATTTTTGGGGTCTGTTGAACGTTTTCCCAACGATCAAAAGGGCGAAAAGCTTATTTTAAAAAAACGGCACTTTTTTGGCTTTTTCGGTTTTTGGTAAAAAAAAAAGGGGCAAATTTTTATTATTCTTTTTTTATTAATATTGCTTCGGGCGTTTAACGTCAAAATGCTTGAAAATGCTTATTTTAGCAAAACACCCTTTTTGGGTTTTTATTCTGCTTTTTAAGGGTAAAAAAACCAAAAAAACGACAAATTTTTTTTATTATTCTTTTTTTATTAATATTGCTTCTATTTGAAGGGTTTCAACGATCTAAAATGCGAAAATGCTTATTTTAGAAAAACAGCCTTTTTGAGCTTTTTTCTGCTTTTTAAACGAAAAACCAACATAAAAAGGGGGGAATTTTTTATTATTCTTTTTTTATTAATATTGCTTCTTTTAAACGTTTTAAAAATTAAAATGCTTGAAAAGTTAATTTTACCCGGCACGTTTGAGCTTTTTCTTTTTAACGCGTAAAAAAACATAAAAGACAAAATTTTTTTATTATTCTTTTTTAATTAATATTTTTCCCTTTTTAAACGTTTAAAATTTAAAAAAGGGTTTGTTTTTTTAAAAGCAAAACAGCACTTTTTGAGCTTTTCGGTTTTGGCGTAAAAAAACATAAAAACGACAAAAATTTTATTATTCTTTTTTATTAATTTGCTTCTATTTGAACGATTTCAACGATCTAAAAGGGTTGAAAATGCTTGCGAAAACAGCACTTTTTGGTTTTTTCGGTTTAAAGCAAAACCTTTAAAACGACAAAAAATTTTTATTATTCGTTTTTATTTTTTTGCTTTTTGAACGTTTTAAGTCAAAATGTTTTGGAAAATTTTTTTTAGAAAAACAGCCTTTTTGAGCTTTAATCTGCTTTTTTAACGCGTAAAACATCATAAAAAGAAAAATTTTTTATTATTCTTTTTTATTAATATTTTTCCCTATTTGAACGATTTCAACGACCCAAAAATGCTTGAAAATGCTTATTTTAGCAAAAAAAAGCACGTTTTGAGTTTTTAATCTGCGTTTAACCCCTTTAAAACATAAAACGGGGGGTTTATGATTCTTTTTTTATTAATATTGCGCCCTATTTGAAGGGTTTCCAGCGACCCAAATGCAAAATGATTTTTTTAGCAAAACAGCACGTTTTGAGTTTTTAATCTGGTTTTAAGGGTAAAAGGGCAAAAAAACGACGGGTCATTATTCGTTTTTTTTAAATTTATTCTTCTATTTGAACATTTCAACGATCTAAAATGCTTGAAAATCTTTTTTTTAGCAAAACAGCACTTTTTGAGCTTTAATCTGCTTTTTTAACGCATAAAAAAACAAAAAAACGAAAATTTATTATTCGTTTTATTAATTTCTTCTATTTGAAGGGGTTTCCCAACGATCAAAAATGCTTGAAAATGCTTTTTTTTAGAAAAACCCAGCACTTTTTGAGCTTTATTTATTCTGCGTTTTAACGCGAAAAAAAGCAAAAAAACTACGAAATTTTTATTATTTGTTTTTATTAATATTGCGTTTTTTGGAACGTTTTCCCAACGATCAAAATGCTTGAAAATCTTTTTTTTAGCAAAACAGCACGTTTTGAGCTTTATTCTGCTTTTTAAGGGGCGTAAAAAGCTTAAAAATGAGGGTTTTTTTTTTCCCTTTTTTTATTAATATTGCTTCTTTTTAAGCGTTTTCCCCGGGGGACCCTAAAATGCTAAAAATGCTTATTTTGGCAAAACGGCACTTTTTGGGCTTTTCTGCGTTTTAACGCAAAAACAGCAAAAAAACGCCCAAATTTTTTTTATTATTCTTTTTTTATTAATATTGCTTCTATTTGAACGATTTCAACGATCAAAAACCCCGAAAATGTTTAAATTTTAAAAACACCCTTTTTGACTTTTTTTGGGGTTTTCGCGTAAAACAGCAAAAAAACGACAAAATTTTTTATTATTCGTTTTTTTTAATTTGCGTCTATTCAAAACGTTTTCCCAACGATCAAAATGTTTGAAAATGCTTTTTTCCCCCAAAACAGCACTTTTTGAGCTTTAATCTCCCTTTTTTAACGCGTAAAACAGCAAAAAAAATGACAAATTTTTTTAATTATTCTTTTTTTATTAATATTGTTTCCCTATTTAAACAAAATTTCAAATATCTAAAATGCTTGAAAATGCTTTTTTTTAGCAAAACATCACTTTTGAGATTTAATCTGCGTTTTAAGGGTAAAACCTTTAAAAAAACGACATTTTTATTTTGGTTTTTTTTTAAATTCCTTTTTTTGGGAACGATTTAACGACAAAATGCTTGAAAATGCTTATTTTAGCAAAAACAGCACGTTTTAAAGGCTTTTAACCCCGCGTTTTAACGGGGTAAAACAGCAAAAAAACGACGAAATTTTTATTATTCGTTTTTTTAATGTGCGTCTATTTGAAGGGTTTCAACGATCAAAAAATGCTTGAAAATGCTTATTTTAGCAAAACAGCACGTTTTGAGCTTTGTTCTGGGGTTTAACGCTAAAAAACAAAAAACGAGGGGAAATTTTTATTATTCTTTTTTTTATTTTTATTGCGTCTTTTGAACGATTTCAACGATCTAAAATGCTTGAAAATGCTTTTTTTAAAACAGCACTTTTTGAGCTTTTTTGCTTTTTTAACGCGTAAAACGGCAAAAAAACGACGAATTTTTTTTTATTCGTTTTTTTTAAATTTTTATTTGAACGTTTTCCCAACGATCTAAAATGCTTAAAAATGCTTTTTTTTAGCAAAACAGCACTTTTTGGGGTTTTTAAATCTGCGTTTTAACGCCTAAAACACAGCAAAAAAACGACGGAAATTTTTTTATTATTCTTTTTTATTAATATTGCTTTTTGAACGTTTTTCCAGCGATCTAAAATGCAAAAATGATTTTTTTAGCAAAACACCCTTTTTGGGGGCAATCTGCTTTTTTAACGCGTAAAAGCCAAAAAGGGCAAAATTTTTTATTATTCTTTTTTTTATTAATATTTTTCCCTATTTGAAGGGTTTTCAACGACCCAAAAATGCTTAAAAATGCTTATTTTAGAAAAACGGCACGTTTTGAGCTTTAATCTGCTTTTTAACCCCAAAAAAAACAAAAAAACGACAAATTTTTTTTATTATTCTTTTTTATTAATATTGCTTCTATTTGACCGATTTCAACGATCTAAAATGCTTGAAAATGCTTTTTTTAGCAAAAAGCACGTTCACGGCTTTAATCTGCTTTTTAGCTAAAAAAACATAAAACTAAAAAATTTTTTTATTATTCTTTTTTTTATTTGTGCGTCTATTTGAACGATGTAAACGACCCTAAAAAGCGAAAATGCTTATTTTAGCAAAACAGCACGTTTGAGCTTTAATCTGCTTTTTTAACGCGTAAACCCAGCATAAAATGACAATTTTTATTATTCGTTTTATTAATATTTTCTATTTAAAACGATTTCAACGATCTAAAATGCTTGAAAATGCTTTTTTTTAGCAAAACAGCCGTTTTCAGCTTTAATCTGCTTTTTAACGCGTAAAACAGCAAAAAAAAACGAGGGGAAATTTTTTTATTCGTTTTTATTAATATTCTTCTATTTGAACGATTTCAACGATCAAAATCTTGAAAATGCTTTTTTTAGAAAAACAGCCGTTTTGAGCTTTAATCTGCGTTTAACGCGTAAAAAAACATAAAAATGACGATTTTTTATTATTCTTTTTTTATTAATATTGCTTCTTTTAAACGTTTCAACGTCTAAAATGCTGAAAATCTTATTTTAGCAAAACAGCACTTTTTGAGTTTTAAATTTGCGTTTTAACGCGTAAAAAAACAAAAAAACGACAATTTTTAATTATTCGTTTTTTTGATATTGCTTCTATTTGAACGATTTCCGATCAAAAAAATGCTTGAAAATGCTTATTTTTAGCAAAACAGCCTTTTTTGAGCTTTATTCTGCGTTTTAAGGGTAAAAAAACATAAAACGACAAAAATTTTTATTATTCTTTTTTTTAATAATTTGCGTCTTTTTTGAACGATTTAAACGATCTAAAAAGGGCAAAAACCCTTTTTTAGCAAAACAGCCGTTTTGAGTTTTTAATCTGCTTTTTAACGCGTAAAAAAACAAAAAAATGACGAATTTTTATTATTCTTTTTTATTAATATTGCTTCTTTTTAAAACGATTCAAATATCTAAAATGCTTGAAAATGCTTATTTTAGCAAAAAAAGCACGTTTTGAGTTTTTAATCTGCATTTTAACAAGTAAAACAACATAAAAACGACAAAATTTTTTAATTATTCTTTTTTTTATTAATATTCTTCTATTTGAACGATTTCAACGATCTAAAATGCTTGAAAATGCTTATTTTAGCAAACAGCAAGTTTTGAGCTTTTAATCTGCGTTTAGCGCGTAAAGGCAACATAAAACGACAGATTTTTTTATTATTCGTTTTATTAATGTGCTTCTATTTGACCGATTTCAACGATCTAAAATGCTTGAAAAGCCTTATTTTAGCAAAACAGCACGTTCCCTGAGCTTTTAATCTGCGTTTTAACGTAGGCAACATAAAACTGCAAAATTTTTTATTATTCGTTTTTATTAATATTGCGTCTATTTGAACGATGTCAACGATCTAAAATGCTTGAAAATGCCTTTTAGCAGCAAAACAGCACGTTTTGAGGCTTTAATCTGCGTTTAACGCGTAAATCAGCATAAAAATGACGAATTTTTATTGTTGATTTTTTATTAATATTGCTTCTATTTAAACGATTTCAACGATCTAAAATGCTTGAAAATGCTTATTTTAGCAAAACAGCACGTTTGAGCTTTTAATCTGCGTTTTAACGCGTAAAACAGCATAAAACGACGAAATTTTTGAAATTATTCGTTTTTATTAATATTTAGCTTCTATTTGAACGATTTCAACGATCCAAAATGCTTGAAAATGCTTATTTTAGCAAAACAGCGTTTGAGCTTTAATCTGCGTTTTAACGCGTAAACAACATAAAATGACGAATTTTTTTATTGTTTTATTAATATTGCTTCTATTTGAACAATTTCCAACGATCTAAAATGCTTTGAAATGCGCTATTTAGCGGCGTTTGAGCTTTAATCTGCGTTTTAACGTGAGCAACATAAAACGACAGAAATTTTATTATTCGTTTTTTTATAATATTGCTTCTATTTGAAGACGATTTCAACGATCTAATATGCGTACTTATTTTTAGCATGGCACGTTTTGAGCTTTAATCTGCGTTTTAACGCGTAAAACTGCATAAAACGGCAGATTTTTATTATTCGTTTTGTAATATTGCGTCCTGTTTGAACATTTCAACGATCACAAAATGCTTGAAAATGCTTATTTTGTATAAAACAGCGTTTTGAGCTTTAATCAGCGTTTTAACGCGTAAAACAGCATAAAAACGAAGGGTACATTATTCGTTTTTATTAATATTACTGCGTCTATTTGAACGATTTCAACGATCTAAATGCTTGAAAAGTAGCATTTTAACAAAACAGCGTTTTGAGCTTTAATCTGCGTTTTTAACGCGTAAAACATATAAAACGACTAAATTTTTATTATTCGTTTTTATTAATATTTGCTTCTATTTGAACGATTTCAACGATCTAAATGCTTGGAAATGCTATTTTTAGCAAGCAGCACGTTTGAGCTGTAATCTGCGTTTTAACGCGTAAAACGATATAAAACGACGAATTTTTATTATTCGTTTTTGTTAATATTGCTTCTATTTGAACGATTTCAACGATCTAAAATGCTTTGAAAGTACTTATTTTAGCAAACAGCGTTTTGAGCTTTAATCAGCGTTTTTAACGCGTAAACAGCATAAAACAGCAGGAATTTTTATTATTCGTTTTTTATGTGCGCGTCTGTTGAACGATTTCAACGATCACAAATGCTTGAAAATGCTTGTTACAGCAAAACAGCACGTTTTAGCTTTAATCTGCGTTTTGGCGCGTAAACAACGCATAAAACGACGAATTTTTTATTATTCGTTTTTTATTAATATTGCGTCTATTTGAACGATTTCAACGATCACAAAATGCTTGAAAGTACTTATTTTAGCAAAACAGCACGTTCTGGGCTTTAATCTGCGTTTAACGCGTAAACAGCATAAAACTACAAAATTTTTTATTATTCGTTTTATTAATAGCCGCGTCTATTTGAACGATGTCAACGATCTAAAATGCTTGAAAATGCTTATTTGCAGCAAAATGGCACGTTTTGAGCTTTAATCTGCGTTTTAACGCGTAAATCAGCATAAAATGACGAATTTTTTATTGTTCGTTTTATTAATATTGCTTCTATTAAACGATTTCAACGATCTAAAATGCTTGAAAATGCTTATTTTAGCAAAACAGCACGTTTTAATTTAATCTGCGTTTAACGCGTAAAACATAAAGCGAAATTTTTTATTATTCGTTTTTATTAATGTGCTTCTATTTGAACGATTTCAGCGATCGAAAATGCTTGAAAATGCTTATTTTTAGCAAAACAGCACGTTTTGAGCTTTTAATCTGCGTTTTAACGCGTAAACAGCATAAAAATGACGAATTTTTATTATTCGTTTTATTATGTTGCTTCTATTTGAACGATTTCAGCTTGATCTAAAATGCTTGAAAATGCTTATTTTTAGCAAAACAGCACGTTTGAGGCTTTTAATCTGCGTTTTAACGCGTAAAACAGCATAAAACGACGAAATTTTTATTATTCGTTTTTAATTAATATTGCTTCTATTTGAACGAAATTTCAACGATCTAATATGCTTGAAAATGCTTATTTTAACTGGCAAAACCAGCGCGTTTACGAGCTTTTAATCTGCGTTTTAACGCGTAAACTGCATAAAACGACGAATTTTTTATTATTCGTTTTATTAATATTGCGTCTATTTGAACGATTTCAACGTCTAAAATGCTTGAGAGAAAATGCTTATTTTTAGCAAAACAGCGTTTTGAGGCTTTAATCAGCGTTTTAACGCGTAAAACAGCATCTGGAAATCGACAGAAATTTTTATTATTCGTTTTTATTAATATTGCGTCTATTTGAACGATTTAACGATCTAAAATGCTTAAAATGCTTATTTTATGCGAAACAGCGCGTTCGAGCTTTAATCTGCGTTTTAACGCGTAAAACAACATAAAACGACAGATTTTTATTATTTGAACTTTATTAATATTACTTCTTGGACGTTCAACGATCTAAAATGCTTGAAAATGCTTATTTTGCAAAACAGCACGTTTTGAGCTTTAATCTGCGTTTAATAAAACAACGAAAACGACAGATTTTTATTATTCGTTTTTATTAATATTACTTCTATTTGAACGATTTCAATGATCTAAAAATGCTTTAAAATGCTTATTTTAGCAAAACAGCACGATTTGAGCTGTCTGCGTTTTTAACGCGTAAAACAGCATAAAACGACGAATTTTTATTATTCGTTTTTATTAATATTGCGTCTGTTGAACGGTTCAACGATCTAAAATGCTTGGGAATGCCTAATTTTAGCAAAACAGCACGTTTGAGCTGTAATCTGCGTTTTAACGCTGATAAAACAGCACAAAACGACGGGTACACACTATTATTCGTTTTATTAATATTGCGTCTATTTGAACGGTTCAGCGATCTAAAAATGGCAGAAAATGCTTATTTAAAAAAAAAATTTTTATTTAAATTCGTTTTAAGTAACAGCTAAACGAAAAATTTTTTAAAAATTTTTCTTTTTTAAAAACAGCTTTTGAGCTTTAACGTCTAAATGCTTAAAAGCTTTTTTAACAAAACACATTTTATTTTTTTTTTTAACGCTTAAACAGATAACGAAAATTTTGATACTTTTTTAAAACGTTTTTGAGCAAATTTCGCGTTTAAGCTGAAAACTATAAAAAACAGACGTTTTGAGCTTTAATTGCGTTTGGTAAAACATTAAACAAAAAAAATTTTTTAAAAATTTTTCTTTTTTAAAAGCTTCTATTTGGAACGTTTTAACCGTTAAAAGCTTAAAAACAAATTTTAAAACGGTTTTATTTAATTGCGTTTTAACGTAAACGACTAAAACAGAAATTTTTTATTTTTTAAAAATTTTTTCCCTTTTAACGTTTAGCGTTAAAAAGCTTAAAAGCAATTTTTTAAAACGTTTTTATTTTATTGCGTTTAGGGTAAACACAAAACGAGAATTTTCTTATTTTTAAAAAGCGTTTTTTTTTCCGTTTTAACGCAAAAGCTTAAAAAGACGAAAAAACCGTTTTTATTTTTTCTGCGTTTTAAGGGTTTAAACACTAAAACCGGAAATTTTATTATTTTTTTAAAAATTTTTTGGCTTTTAACGGTTTAACGCTAAAATAAAAACTTTTTTAAAGCGTTTTATTTAATCTCTTTTAACGCGTAAAACACAAAAATTTGGAATTTTTTATAAAAGCTTTTTTACTTCTTTTAAGGGTTTAACACTAAAAGCGAAATTTATTAGCGGTTTTTTAAGGGCGCTTTTAACGGTAAAACACTAAAAGGAAATTTATTTTGAAAAACATTCTTATTTGAACGATTTCAACGATCTAAAAATGTTGAAAATGCTTATTTTAGCAAAACAGCACGTTTTGAGCTTTAATCTGCGTTTTAACGCGAAAAACAGCAAAAAAAGACAAAATTTTTATTATTCGTTTTTTTTAATATTGCTTCTATTTGAACGATTTCAACGATCTAAAATGCTTGAAAATGCTTATTTTAGCAAAACAGCACGTTTAGCTTTTAATCTGCGTTTAACGCGTAAAACGCATAAAAACGACAAAATTTTTATTATTCGTTTTTATTAATATTGCTTCTATTTGAACGATTTCAACGATCAAAATGCTTGAAAATGCTTATTTTAGCAAAACAGCACGTTTGAGCTTTAATCGCGTTTTAACGCGTAAAACGCATAAAACTGACGAATTTTTATTATTCGTTTTATTAATATTGCGTCTATTTGAACGATTTCAACGATCTAAAATGCTTAAAATGCTTTTTAGCAAAACAGCAAGTTTGACTTTAATCGCGTTTTAACGCGTAAAACACATAAAGCGAAATTTTTATTATTCGTTTTATTAATATTGCTTTTTGAAACGATTTCAACGTTACAATGCTGAAAATGCTTATTTTAGCAAAACACACTTTTACTTTTAATCTGCGTTTTAACGAAAACACAACTAAAACGTAATTTTTTATTCGTTTTATTAATGTCTTTTATTTGAAGGGATTTCAGCGATAAAATTTTAAAATGCTTATTTTTAAATCGTTTTGAGTTTAATCTGCGTTTTAAGCTTAAGATAAAATGCAATTTTTTATTATTCGTTTTTATTAATATTGTTATCTTAACGATTTAACGATCTAAAATGCTTGAAATCTAATTTTAACAAAAAGACGTTATTTGAGCTGTAATCTCGTTTTAACGCGTAAAACTGTATCTTAAAACGAAATTTATTATTCGTTTTTTATTAATATTCTCATTTAAACGATTTAAAATCAAATTTATAAATGCTTATTTTAGCAAAATGACGTTTGATTTTAATCAGCGTTTTAACCGTAAAGTATAAAAGAACAATTTTATTTTCTTTTTTTAATATTGCGTCTATTTGAAGGGATTTAACGATCTAAAATGCTTTTAATATTTTTTTAGCAAAACTGCAGTTTTAAGTTTAAACGTTTTAACGCGTAAACAGTAAAACAAGTTTTTATTTTCGTTTAAATATTCGTCTATTTGAACGTTTTTCAATCGATCTAAAATGCTAATTGCTTTTTAACAAAAAACGATTTTTTTAATCTGTTCTTATGGTTAAGCATAAAACGACTAAATTTTTATTATTCGATTTTTTTAATATTGCTTCTATTTAACGATTTCAACTTTAAAATGCTTGGAAATGCTTATTTTTTAGAAAACAGCACGTTTTGAGCTTAATCTGCGTTTTAAGCGTAAAACAGATAAAAACGACGAATTTTTTATTTTCGTTTTTATTAATATTGTTTATTTGAACGATTTCAACTAAAAATGCTTGAAAATGCTTTTTTAGCACAACGCGTTTTGGTTTAATCTGCGTTTTAACGCGTAAAACAGCATAAAAAACACGATTTTTTATTATTGTTTTTATAATATTGCGTCTATTTGAACGTTTAACGATCTAAAATGTTTGAAAATGTTTTTGCAAACAGCACGTTTTAACTTTAATCTGCTTTTACGCGTAAAACGATTAAAACGAATTTTTTATTATTCGTTTTTATTAATATTCATCTTTTTTTAATAATTTTTATTTAACATCAGTTTAATGCTGAAAACTTATTTTAGAAAAACAGCATTTTTTTTGCTTTTAATCTGCGTTTTGCGCGTATAACGAATAAACGACGAATTTAATTATTGTTTTTTAAAACATTTGAACGATTCTCAAGTTTAAACTTGAAAATCTTTAAAAACAGCATTTTTAACTCTATTCTTTTTAATGCGTCAATTTGAACGATTTCGAAATTATAATGCTTAAATTTATTTTGTCAAAAACGTTTTAAGCTTAATTGCGTTAAAGCGTTAATCTTAAAAACGACGATTTTTTATTATTCGTTTTTATTATATGCTCATTTAAGATTTCACGATTCTATAATTCGTTTTAATTTATATTCTTTATAAACGATTTTAAACGATTAAATTCTTTTAACGCGTAAATCAGCATAAAAACGACGTAAATTGTTTTATCGTTTTTATTAAATCGTCTATTTGACGAAATTTTCAACGATCTTAAAATGTTAAATCTTATTTAGCTAAACAGCACGATTTGAGTTTTAAACTGCGTTTTAACGCGAAAACAGCAGTTAAGCTTATCTTTTTATTATCGTTTTTATTAAACATATTTCTATTAACGATTTCAAATTTAAATTTGAAAAGTTTAGTTAAAAAGCGAAAACGTTAATTTGAAACGCGTTAACGTTAACTTAAATTTTTTATCGTTTTTTATTAAATTGCTTCATTTACGTTTTAACGATCTAAATGCTTCAAAATGCTTATTTTAACGCAAAAGCACAATTTTTATTTATTGGTTTTAGCGCGTTTAACTATTAACGTTATTTTATAATCATTTTTATAAATTGCTTATTTGATATTCTTTTTGATTAAATGCTTAATGCGTATTTACACAAATATTTTGGTTAATTCTATTCTTAACGAAAAAGCATATAAAACAGTTAAATTTTTTATTTGTTAAATATCGCAGAATTGTTATTTCACGTTATTAAAATGTTGAAAATTTATTTTCAACATCAATTTTAGCTTTAATCTGTTTTAGCAAAACAATATAAAACGCGTTTTTATTACGTTTTAAACACGATTTTTTAATCGTTTTCAACATCTAAAATGCTTATTAAACTTATTTTACAAAAGCAGGTTATTTTAACGTTTTAACACGTAAAAGCTTAAAACTGTTACGTTTTTTATATTCTTTTATACTATTGCTTTATTTAGTTTTATAAATACTAAAATTTGAAAATTTTATTAAAAGCGAATGTTTATTTTAGCTAACGTTTTAAGTTTAAAAAGCATTTAAAAACGACGTAAATTTTTATTATGTTTAACGATAATTATATTGTTTTTATTAATATTGTCTATTTGAAATTTATTTTAAAAACGACTTTTGTTTTATTTGCGTTTTAACGCAAAACAATCTAAATTAACGCAAATATTACTAAACTTTATAATTATTGCTTTTTTAATTGTTAATTCTAACGATTTCAACGATCTAAAATGCATTTAAAATGCTTTTAGCTTTAACAGCACGTTTTAGCTTTAACTGCGTTTTAGCGAAAAACATTAATTATTCGTTTTATTTTTGTTATTTATATTTATACGTCTATTTGAAAAGTTTCAACATCTAAAATTGCTTGAAAAATGCTTATTTTCAAAACAGCGTTTTTGCTTTAATCTGGTTTAAGCAGCAAAACAATAAAAAACGAATTTTTATTATTCGTTTTTTATTAATATTGCGTCTATTTGAACGATTTCGACGATCTAAAATGCTTGAAAATGCTTATTTTAGCAAACAGCACTTTTTTAGCTTTAATCTGCGTTTTAGCGCGTAAAACAAGCATAAAAACGACGAATTTTTATTATTCGTTTTATTAATATTGCGTCTATTTGAACGATTTCAACGATCTAAAATGCTTGAAAATGCTTATTTTAGCAAAACAGCACGTTTTGAGCTTTAATCTGCGTTTTAACGCGTAAAACAGCATAAAAAACGACGAAATTTTTTTATTCGTTTTTATTAATATTGCGTCTATTTGAACGATTTCAACGATCTAAAATGCGTGAAAATGCTTATTTTAGCAAAACAGCACGTTTTGTGCTTTATTCTGCGTTTTAACGCGTAAAACAGCATAAAAACTACGAAATATTTATTATTCGTTTTTATTAATATTGCGTCTATTTGAACGATTTCAACGATCTAAAATGCTTGAAAATGCTTATTTTAGCAAAACAGCACGTTTTGAGCTTTATTCTGCGTTTTAACGCGTAAAACAGCATAAAAACGACGAAATTTTATTATTCGTTTTTATTTTTATTGCGTCTATTTGAACGATTTCAACGATCTAAAATGCTTGAAAATGCTTATTTTTAGCAAAAACAGCACGTTTTGAGCTTTAATCTGCGTTTTAGCGCGTAAAACAGCATAAAAACGACGAATTTTTTATTATTCGTTTTATTAATATTGCTCTATTTGAACGATTTCAACGATCTAAAATGCTTGAAAATGCTTATTTTAGCAAAACAGCACGTTTTGAGCTTTAATCTGCGTTTTAACGCGTAAAACAGCATAAAACGACGAAATTTTTATTATTCGTTTTTATTAATATTGCGTCTATTTGAACGATTTCAACGATCTAAAATGCGTGAAAATGCTTATTTTAGCAAAAACAGCACGTTTGTGCTTTATTCTGCGTTTTAACGCGTAAAACAGCATAAAACTACGAAATATTTATTCGTTTTTATTAATATTGCGTCTATTTGAACGATTTCAACGATCTAAAATGCTTGAAAATGCTTATTTTAGCAAAACAGCACGTTTTGAGCTTTAATCTGCGTTTTAACGCGTAAAACAGCATAAAAATGACGAATTTTATTATTCGTTTTTATTAATATTGCTTCTATTTAAACAATTTCAACGATCTAAAATGCTGAAAATGCTTATTTTAGCAAAACAGCACGTTTTGAGCTTTTAATCTGCGTTTTAACGCGTAAAAACAGCATAAAACGACGAATTTTTATTATTCTTTTTTATTAATATAGCGTCTATTTGAACGATTTCAACGATCTAAAATGCTTGAAAATGCATTTTAGCCAACAGCACTTTTTTTAGCTTTAATCTGCGTTTTGCGCGAAAAAACAGCAAAAAAAACGACGTTTTTTTATTATTCGTTTTTATTAATATTGCGTCTTTTTTGAACACAACGATCAAAATGCTTGAAAATGCTTTTTTTAGCAAAACAGCAGGTTGATTTTAATCTGCGTTTTAACGCGTAAAACAGCATAAAAACGACGTTTTTATTATTCGTTTTTATTAATATTGCTTCTATTTGAACGATTTCAACGATCAAAAATGCTTGATAATGCTTATTTTAGCAAAACAGCAGTTTTGAGCTTTAATCGCTTTTTAACGCTAAAACAGAATAAAACGACGAATTTTTTATTATTCGTTTTTATTAATATTGTTCTATTTGAACGATTTCAACGATCTAAAATGCTTAAAAAATGCTTATTTTAGCAAAACAATGTTTTGAGCTTTAATCTGCGTTTTACGCGTAAAACATAAAAACGACGAAATTTTTATTATTCGTTTTATTAATATTGCGTCTATTTGAACGATTTCAACGATCTAAAATGCGTGAAAATGCTTATTTTAGCAAAACAGCACGTTTTGAGTTTTAATCTGCGTTTTAACGCGTAAAACAAGCATAAAAATGACGAATTTTTATTATTCTTTTTTATTAATATTGCTTCTATTTAAACGATTTCAACGATCTAAAATGCTGAAAATGTTTTTTTTAAAAGCAAACAGCACGTTTTGAGCTTTAATCTGCTTTAACGGGGTAAAACAGCATAAAACGACGAAATTTTTTTTTCGTTTTTTTTATTGCGTCTATTTGAACGATTTCAACGATCAAAAAATATTTTTGAAAATGCTTATTTTAGCAAAACAGCACGTTTTGAGCTTTAAATCTGCGTTTTAACGCGTAAAAGCATAAAACGACGGTTTTTATTATTCGTTTTTATTAATAGCTTCTATTGAACGATTTCAACGATCTAAAATGCTTAAAATGTTTTTTTTAGCAAAACAGCACGTTTTGAGCTTTAATCTGCTTTTTTAACGCGTAAAACAAAAAAAAACGACGAAATTTTTTTATTCTTTTTTTATTAATATTGCCATTTGAACGATTTCAACGATCTAAAATGCTTGAAAATGCTTTTGCAAAACAGCACTTTTTTAGCTTTAATCTGCGTTTTAAGCGTAAAACAGCATAAAACGCAAATTTTTATTATTCGTTTTTTTTTTTGCGTCTATTTCTTTTCCCGTTAAAACGAAAAGCTTATTTTAGAAAAAAAAGCACGTTTTGAGTTTTATTCTGCGTTTTAACGCGTAAAACAGCAAAAAAAACGACAAAATTTTTTTATTATCTTTTTTTATTTTATTGCGTTTTTTTTGAACGATTTCACGATCAAAATGCTTGAAAATGCTTTTTTTAGCAAAACAGCAGTTTTGAGTTTAATCTGCTTTTTTAACGCGTAAAAACATAAAACGACAAATTTTTTTATTATTCGAAATATTTTTTTTAACGATTTCAACGATCAAAAATGTTAAAATCTTATTTTAGAAAAAACGAGTTTTATTTTAATCTGCGTTTTAACGCGAAAAACGCATAAAACGCCTTTTTTTATTATTCGTTTTTTTTAAATATTGCTTCTATTTGAACGATTTAAACGATCAAAAGCTTGAAAATGCTTTTTTTAGCAAAACACCCGTTTTGAGTTTAATCTGCGTTTTAACGCGTAAAACAGCAAAAAAACGACGTTTTTTTTTATTATTCGTTTTTATTAATATTGCTTCTATTTGACCGTTTTCAACGATCAAAATGCTTGAAAATGCTTATTTTGCAAACAGCCGTTTTGAGTTTAATCTGCGTTTAACGCGATAACAGCAAAAAAAACGACGAAATTTTTATTATTCGTTTTTTTAATATTGCGTTTTTTTGAACGATGTCGAAAAAATTTTAAAATGCTTATTTTGCAAAACAGCACGTTTTGAGTTTTATTCTACGTTTTAACGCGTAAAACAGCAAAAAACGCGAATTTTTATTATTGTTTTAAAATATTGCGTCATTTGAACGATTTCAACGATCAAAAAATGCGAAAATGCTTTTTTTAGCAAAACAGAGTTTTGAGTTTAATCTGCGTTTAACGCGTAAAACAGCAAAAAACGACGAAATTTTTATTTTCGTTTTTTTTTAAATATTGCGTCTATTTGAACGATTTCAACGACCAAAAAATGCTTGTGTTATTTTAGCAAAACAGAAGTTTTGAGCTTTAATCTGCGTTTTAACGCGAAAAACACATAAAAATGACGAATTTTTTTATTATTTTTTTAAATATTGCTTCTATTTAAACGATTTCAACGATCAAAAATGCTTGAAAATGCTTATTTTAGCAAAACAGACTTTTTGACAATCTGTTTTTTAAGGTAAACAGCAAAAAAAACGACGAATTTTATTATTCGTTTTTTATTAATATTGTTTATTTGAACGATTTAACGATCAAAAATGCTTGAAAATGTTTATTTTAGCAAAACAGCACGTTTTGATCTTTTTTCTGCGTTTAACGCAAAAAGCAAAAAACGACAAATTTTTTATTATTCGTTTTTATTAATTTGCGTCTTTTGAACGATTTTAACGATTAAAATGCTTGAAAATGCTTTTTTTTTAAAAAACAGCACTTTTTGAGTTTTTAATCTGCGTTTAAGGGTAAAACAGCAAAAAATGACGAATTTTTTATTCGGTTTTTTTAAATTTGCTTCTATTTAAACGATTTCAACGATCTAAAATGCTTGAAAATGCTTTTTTTGCAAAACAGCACGTTTTTTTAATCTGCTTTTTAACGCGAAAAACAGCATAAAAAAGATTTTAATTCTTTTTTTTAATATTGCTTCTATTTAAACGATTTCAACGATCAAAATGCTTGAAAATGCTTTATTTTAGAAAAAACAGCACGTTTTGAGTTTTAATCTGCTTTTTAACGGGGGAAAAACAGCAAAAACGACAAAATTTTTTTATTATTCGTTTTTATTAATATTGTTTATTTGAACGTTTCCGTCTTGCTTGAAAATGCTTTTTTTTAAAACAGCACGTTTTAGCTTTAATCTGCGTTTTAACGCGTAAAAAGATAAAACGACAAATTTTATTATTCTTTTTTTATTAATATTGCGTCTTTTGAACGGTTTAAACGATCAAAAGTTTAAAAATGCTTATTTTAGAAAAACAGCACGTTTTATTTTATTCTGCGTTTTAACGCGTATAACAGCATAAAAACGACGAAATTTTTATTATTCGTTTTTATTATCATTGCGTCTATTTGAACGATGTCAACGATCTAAAATGCTTGAAAAATGCTTATTTTAGCAAAACAGCGCACGTTTTGAGCTTTATTCTACGTTTTAACGCGTAAACAGCATAAAACGACGAATTTTTTTTATTATTCGTTTTTAACATTATTGCGTCTGGCTTGAACGATTTCAACGATCTTAAAGCTTGGAAAATGCTTATATTTTGTGCTAAACAGCACGTTTTGAGTTTTAATCTGCGTTTAACGCAAAACAGCACAAAAACGACGAAATTTTTTATTATTCGTTTTTATTAATATTGCGTCTATTTGAAACGATTTCAACGATCAAAATGCTTCTGGAAAATGCTTTATTTTAGCAAAACAGAAATGCTGGAGTTTTAATCTGCGTTTTAACGCGTAAAACAGCATAAAAATGACGAATTTTTATTATTAGTTTTTATTAATATTGCTTCTATTTAAACGATTTCAACGATCTAAAATGCTTGCGTCAAAAGCTTATTTAGCAAAACAGCACGTTTTGAGCTTTAATCTGCTTTTAACGCGTAAAACAGCATAAAAACGACGAATTTTTATTATTCGTTTTTATTAATATTGCTTCTATTTGAACGATTTCAACGATCTAAATGAAAATGCTTATTTTGAAAGCAAAAACAGCACGTTTTTGATCTTTTATTCTGCGTTTTGGCGTAAAAAAAAAAAAAAAACAGCATGTCGACGAAATTTTTATTATTCGTTTTTATTAATATTGCGTCTATTTGAACGATTTCAACGATCTAAAATGCTTGAAAATGCTTATTTTAGCAAAACAGCACGTTTTGAGCTTTAATTGCGTTTTAACGCGTAAAACAGCATAAAACGCAAATTTTTATTATAGTTTTTTTATTAATATTGCTTCTTTTAAAACGATTTCAACGATCTAAAATTTGAAAATGCTTATTTTAGCAAAACGACGTTTTGGCAATCTGCGTTTTAACGCGTAAAACATAAAAAACGAATTTTTATTATTCGTTTTTATTAATATTGCGTCTATTTGAACGATTTCAACGATCTAAAATGCTTGAAAATGCTTATTTTAGCAAAACAGCACGTTTTGAGCTTTAATCTGCGTTTAACGCGTAAAACAGCATAAAAATGACGAATTTTTATTATTCGTTTTTATTAATATTGCTTATTTAACGATTTCAGGATCTAAAATGCTTGAAAATGCTTATTTTAGCAAAACAGCACGTTTGAGCTTTAATCTGCGTTTTAACGCGTAAAACTGCATAAAACGAGCGAATTTTTATTATTCGTTTTTATTAATATTGCTGCTATTTGAACGATTTCAACGATCTAAAATGCTTGAAAATGCTTATTTTAGCAAAACAGCACGTTTTGAGCTTTAATCTGCGTTTTAACGCGTAAAACAGCATAAAACGACAGAATTTTTATTATTCGTTTTTATTAATATTGCGTCTATTTGAACGATTTCAACGATCTAAAATGCTTGAAAATGCTTATTTTAGCAAAACAGCACGTTTTGAGCTTTAATCTGCGTTTAAACGCGTAAAACAGCATAAAAACGACTAATTTTTTATTAGTTTTTATTAATATTGCTCTATTTGAACGATTTCAACGATCTAAAATGCTTGAAAATGCTTATTTTAGCAAAACAGCACGTTTGAGCTTTTAATCTGCGTTTTAACGCGTAAAACAGCATAAAAACGACGAAATTTTTATTATTACGTTTTTATTAATATTGCTTCTATTTGAACGATTTCAACGATCTAAAATGCTTGAAAATGCTTATTTTAGCAAAACAGCACGTTTGAGCTTTTAATCTGCGTTTTAACGCGTAAAACAGCATAAAACGACGAAATTTTTATTATTCGTTTTTATTATTATTGCGTCTATTTGAACGATTTCAACGATCTAAAATGCTTGAAAATGCTTATTTTAGCAAAACAGCACGTTTTGAGCTTTAATCTGCGTTTTAACGCGTAAAACAGCATAAAACGACAACATTTTTATTATTCGTTTTTATTATTTATTGCTTCTATTTGAACGATTTCAACGATCTAAAATGCTTGAAAATGCTTATTTTAGCAAAACAGCACGTTTTGAGCTTTAATCTGCGTTTTAACGCGTAAAACAGCATAAAACGACCAAATTTTTATTATTCGTTTTTATTAATATTGCTTCTATTTGAACGATTTCAACGATCTAAAATGCTTGAAAATGCTTATTTTAGCAAAACAGCACGTTTGAGCTTTAATCTGCGTTTTAACGCGTAAAACAGCATAAAACGACGAAATTTTTATTATTCGTTTTTTATTAATATTGCGTCTATTTGAACGATTTCAACGATCTAAATGCTTGAAAATGCTTATTTTAGCAAAACAGCACGTTTTGAGCTTTAATCAGCGTTTTAACGCGTAAAACAGCATAAAACAGGAATTTTATTATTCGTTTTTATTAATATTGCGTCTATTTGAACGATTTCAACGATCTAAAATGCTTGAAAATGCTTATTTTAGCAAAACAGCACGTTTTAGCTTTAATCTGCGTTTTAGCGCGTAAAACAGCATAAAACGACGAATTTTTATTATTCGTTTTATATTAATATTGCGTCTATTTGAACGATTTCAACGATCTAAAATGCTTGAAAATTTTTTTTTTAGCAAAACAGCACTTTTTGAGCTTTTTTCTGCGTTTTAACGCGAAACGCATAAAACGACAAATTTTTATTATTCGTTTTTATTAATTTGCTCTATTTGAAGATTTCAACGATCTAAAATGCTTAAAAATGCTTTTTTGCAAAACAGCACTTTTTGAGCTTTACGCTTTTTAAACGCGAAAACCATAAAAAAGAATTTTTTATTATTCGTTTTTATTAATAGTTCTATTTAAAACGTTTCAACGATAAAAAATGCTAAAACTTATTTTAGCAAAACAGCATTTGAGCTTTAATCTGCGTTTTTAATCGTAAACACATAAAAACAAATTATTCTTTTTTATTAATATTGCTTCATTTGAACGTTTAACGATCTAAATCTTGAAAATGCTTATTTTAGCAAAACAGCACGTTTTGAGTTTTTAATCTGCGTTTTAACCGAAAAAACAGCAAAAAAACGACGAAATTTTATTATTCGTTTTTATTTTTATTGCTTCTATTTGAACGTTTTCCCAACGATCTAAAATGCTTGAAAATGCTTATTTTAACAAAACAGCACGTTTTAAGCTTTAATCTGCGTTTTAACGCGTAAAAAAGCATAAAACGACGAATTTTTTATTATTCGTTTTTATTAATATTGCTTCTATTTGAACGATTTCAACGATTAAAATGCTTGAAAATGCTTTTTAGCAAAAACAGCATTTTTTGAGCTTTAATCTGCGTTTTAACGCAAAACAGCATAAAACGACAAATTTTTATTATTCGTTTTTATTAATATATTGCTCTATTTGAACGATTCAACGATTAAAATGCTTGAAAATGCTTATTTTAAGCAAAACAGCACGTTTTGAGCATTACGTTTTAACCGTAAAACACATAAAACGAAGAATTTTTATTATTCGTTTTTTAAAATATTGCCTATTTGAACGATTCAACGATCTAAATGCTTTGAAATGCTTTTTGCTAAAACAGACGTTTTGAGCTTTTATCTCGTTTTAACGCGTAAAACAGCATAAAACGGACGAATTTTTATTTTTCGTTTTTATAATATTGCGTCTATTTGAACGATTTCAACGACTAAAAGCTTGAAAATGCATTTTAGCAAAACAGACGTTTTGAGCTTTAATCTGCGTTTTAACGGAAAACAGCATAAAAGACAAAAATTTTTTTTTTTTTTATTAAATTTGGTTCTATTTAACGATTTCAACGACCTAAAATGCGAAAATGCTTTATTTTAGCAAAAACAGCGTTTTGAGCTTTAATCTGCTAAGCTAAAACACATAAAAAACGAATTTTTTATTTTTTTTTATTAATATTTCTATTTAACGATTTCAACGATCTAAAATGCTTGAAAATGCTTATTTTAGCAAAACAGCACGTTTTGATTTTAAATCGCTTTAACGCGTAAAACAGCATAAAACGACGGAATTTTATTATTTTTTTTTTATTAATTTTGCGTCTATTTGAACGATTTAACGATCTAAATGCTTGAAAATGCTTATTTTAGCAAACAGCACGTTTGAGCTTAATCTGCGTTTTAACGCGTAAAACAGCAAAAGACGAATTTTTATTATTGGTTTTATTAATTTGTTTATTTAACGATTTCAACGATCAAAAATTTTGCGAAAATGTATTTTGAAAACAGCCTTTTGAGCTTTAATCTGCGTTTTAACGCGTAAAACACTTTATAAAAGACAGAAATTTTTATTATTCCGTTTTTTATTAATTTGCTTCTTTAAACGATTTCAACGATCTAAAATGCTTGAAAATGCTTATTTTAAGCAAAACAGCACGTTTTGAGTTTTTAATCTGCGTTTTAACGCGTAAAACAGCATAAAACGACGAAATTTTTATTATTTTTTTATTAATATCTTATTTAACGATTTCAACGATCAAAATGCTTGAAAATGCTTTTTTTTTTAAAATTAACGCAAACAGCGAGTTTTTTTGATTTTTTAACTTGCTTTTAACGCGTAAACAGCATAAAAGACGATTTTTTATTATTCGTTTTTATTAATATTGCTTTATTTAAACGATTTCAACGATCTAAAATGCTTAAAAATGCTTATTTTAGCAAAACAGCACGTTGAGCTTTAATCAGCATTTTAACGCTAAAACAGCATAAAAACGCAAAATTTTTATTATTCGTTTTATTAAATTGCGTCTATTTAAAAGTTTAAACGATTAAAATGCTTGAAAATGCTTATTTTGCAAAACAGCCGTTTTGAGTTTAATCTGCGTTTTAACGCGTAAAACAGCATAAAACGACGAATTTTTATTATTAGTTTTTATAATTTGCTTCTATTTGAACGATTTAAACGATCTAAAATGCTTGAAAATGCTTATTTTAGCAAAACAGCACGTTTCGAGCTTTTAATCTCGTTTTAACGCGTAAAACAGCATAAAACGACAAATTTTTTAAATTATTCGTTTTTATTAATATTGCGTCTATTTGAAGGGATTTCAACGATTAAAATGCTTGAAAATGCTTATTTTATAAAACAGCACGTTTTGAGTTTATTCTGCGTTTTAACGCGTAAAACAGCATAAAAGACGAATTTTTATTATTCGTTTTTATTTTTTGGTCTATTTGAACAGATTTCAACGATCTAAAATGCTTGAAAATGCTTATTTTAAGCAAACAGCACGTTTTGAGCTTTTCGCGTTTTAACGCGTAAAACAGCATAAAACGACAAATTTTTATTATTCGTTTTATTAATATTCCCGTCTATTTGAACGATTTCAACGATCTAAAATGCTTGAAAATGCTTATTTTAGCAAAACAGCACGTTTTGAGCTTTAATCTCTTTTAAAAACGCGTAAAACACATAAAACGACTAATTTTTTTTTATTAGTTTTTATTAATTGCTTTATTTGAACGATTTCAACGATCTAAAATGCTTGAAATGTTTATTTTAGAAAAAACAGCAGCCGAGCTTTAATCTGCGTTTAACGCGTAAAACAGCATAAAACGACAAATTTTATTATTCGTTTTTATTAATAGCGTTATTTAACGAGTTTCAACGATCTAAAATGCTTGAAAATGCTTATTTTAGCAAACAGCCGTTTTGAGCTTTATTCTGCGTTTTCGGAAACAGCATAAAACGACGGAAATTTTTATTATTCGTTTTTATTTTTATTGCGTCTATTTGAACGGTTTCAACGATCAAAATGCTTGAAAATGCTTATTTAGCAAAACAGCACTTTTTGAGCTTTAATCTGCTTTTTTAACGCGTAAAACAGCATAAAAACGACAAATTTTTATTATTCGTTTTTATTAATATTGCTTCTATTTGAAGATTTCAACGATCAAAATGCTTGAAAATGCATATTTTAGCAAACAGCACTTTTTTGAGCTTTAACGGTTTTTAACGGTAAAAAACATAAAAACGACCAAATTTTTATTATTCGTTTTTATTAAATTGCTTTTTTGAACGATTTCAACGATCTAAAATGCTGAAAATCTTTATTTAGCAAAACGCACGTTTTGAGTTTTTAATCTGCGTTTTAACGCGTAAAAAAACATAAAAACGACAAATTTTTTTAAATTTTTCGTTTTTATTAATATTGCGTCTATTTGAACGATTTTATCGATCTAAAATGCTTGAAAATCTTAAAAAAAGTTTGTTTTGATTTAATCAGCGTTTTAACGCGTAAAACAGCATAAAACAATGAAATTTATTTTTCCCGTTTTATTAATATTGCGTCTTTTGAACATTTCAACGATCTAAAATGCTTGAAAATGCTTTTTAGCAAAACAGCACGTTTTTAGCTTTAATCTGCGTTTTAGCGCTAAACAGCTAAAACGCGAATTTTTATTATTCGTTTTATATTAATTTGCGTTATTGCGATTTAACATTAAAATGCTTGAAAATGCTTATTTTAGCAAAACAGCACGTTTTGATTTTACGCGTTTTAACGCGTCAGCATAAAACGACGAAATTTTTATTATTCATTTTTTTTTTTATTGCGTCTATTTGAACGATTTCAACGATCTAAAATGCTTGAAAATGCTTATTTTAGCAAAACAGCACTTTTTGAGCTTTAATCTGCGTTTTAACGCGAAAAACAGCATAAAACGACGATTTTTTATTATTCGTTTTTTTTATTTTTTTTAACGATTTCAACGATCTAAAATGCTTGAAAATGCTTATTTTAGCAAAACAGAGTTTTGAGCTTTATTCTGCGTTTTAACGCGTAAAACAGCAAAAAAACGACGAATTTTATTATTCGTTTTTATTAATATTGCGTCTATTTGAACGATTTCAACGATCTAAAGCTTGAAAATGCTTTTTTTTAGCAAAACACCCGTTTTGAGCTTTAATCTGCGTTTTAACGCGTAAAACAGCATAAAATGACGAATTTTTATTATTCTTTTTTTATTAATTTTTGTTTATTTAAACGATTTCAACGATCTAAAATGCATGAAAATGCTTATTTTAGCAAAACAGCACGTTTTGAGGCTTAACGCTTTTAATACGTAAACAGCATAAAACCAAAATTTTTATTATTCGTTTTTATTAATATTGTTTCCCTTATTTGAACGATTTCAACGATCTAAAATGCTTTGAAAATGTTTTATTTTGCAAAACAGCACGTTTTAAGTTTTTTAATCTGCGTTTTAACGCGTAAACAGCATAAAACCGAAATTTTATTATTCGTTTTATTTATTGCCTATTTGAACGATTTCAACGATCAAAAATGCTTGAAATGCTTATTTAACAAAAACAGCACGTTTAAGTTTTTAATCTGCGTTTAACGCGTAAACGCATAAACGACGTTTTTAATTTCGTTTTATTAATATTGCTTCTATTTGAACGATTTCAACGATTAAAATGCTTGAAAATGCTTATTTTAGCAAAACAGCACGTTTTGAGCTTTAATCTGCGTTTTAACGCGTAAAACAGCATAAAAACGACGAAATTTTTATTATTCGTTTTATTAATATTGCGTCTTTTGAACGATGTCAACGATCTAAAAATGCTGAAAACTATTTTAGCAAAACAGCACGTTTTGAGCTTTATTCTGCGTTTTAACGCGTAAACAGCCAAAACGAGATTTTTTATTATTCGTTTTTATTAATATTCGTCTATTTGAACGATTTCAACTACTAAAATGCGAAATGCTTATTTTGCAAACAGCACGTTTTGAGCTTTATTCTGCGTTTAACGCTAAAACAGCAAAAAAAACGACGAATTTTTATTTCTTTTTTAAAAAACCTAAAAAACCCAA
>NW_027046182.1:0-27500 GCF_025399875.1 Dalotia coriaria | reverse complement strand
TGAAAATGCTTATTTTAAAAACAGCACGTTTTAACTTTAATCTGCGTTTTACCCGCGTAAAACAGCATAAAAACGACGAATTTTTTTATTATCTTCGTTTTTATTACTGCTTTTATTTGAACGATTTCAACGATCTAAAAATGCCGAAAGCGCCACCAGCAAAACAGCAATGTTTTGAGTTTTAATTCGCGTTTTTAACGCGTAAAACAGCATAAAACGACGAAATTTTATTATTCGTTTTTTGTCATTATTGCGTCTATTTGAACACTTCAACGATCTAAAATGCTTGAAAATGCTTTTATTTAGCAAAAACAGCACATTTGGCTTTTATTCTGCTTTAACGCGTAAAACAGCATAAAACGACGAAATTTTATTATTCGTTTTATTTTATTGCATCTATTTGAACGATTTCAACGATCTAAAATGCTTGAAAATGCTTATTTTAAAGCAAAACAGCACGTTTTGAGCCGACCTGCGTTTTAACGCGTAAAACAGCATAAAAACGACGAATTTTTATTATTCGTTTTATTAATATTGCTTCTATTTGAACGATTTCAACGATCTAAAATGCTTGAAAATGCTTATTTTAGCAAAAACAGCACGTTTTGAGTTTAATCTGCGTTTTACGCGTAAACAGCATAAAACGACGAATTTTTATTATTCGTTTTTATTATTATTGCTTCTATTTGGAACGATTTCAACGATCTAAAATGCTTGAAAATGCTTATTTTGCGCAGAAAACAGCACGTTTTGAGCTTTATTTGCGTTTTAACGCAAACAGCATAAAAACGACGAAATTTTTATTATTATTCGTTTTTATTTTTATTGCGTCTATTTGAACGTGATTTCCAACGATCTTAAAATGCTTGAAAATGCTAATTTTAGCAAAAGCAGTACGTTTTGAGTTTTTAATCTGCGTTTAACGCGTAAAACAGCATAAAAACGACGAATTTTATTATTCGTTTTATTAATATTGCTTCTATTTGAAATGATTTCCCAACGATCTAAAATGCTTGAAAATGCTTATTTTAGCAAAACAGCACGTTTTGAGTTTTAATCTGCGTTTTAACGCGTAAAACAGCATAAAAACGACGAAATTTTTATTATTCGTTTTTTATTAATATTGCGTCCATTTGAACGATTCAACGATCTAAAATGCTTGAAAATGTTTTATTTTGCTGTAAAAACAGCACGTTTTGAGTTTTAATCTCCGTTTTAACGCGCAAAACAGCATAAAACGACGAATTTTTTATTATTCGTTTTTATTATTATTGCTTCTATTTGGAACGATTTCAACGATCTAAAAATGCTTGAAAATGCTTATTTTAGTAAACAGCACGTTTTGATGACCCGCGTTTTAACGCGTAAACAGCATAAAAACGACGTGAATTTTTTATTATTCGGTATTTATTAATATTACTTATTCAACGATTTCCAACGATCTAAAATGCTTGAAAATGCTTATTTTAACAAAACAGCACGTTTTGAGTTTTAATCTGCGTTTTAACGCGTAAAACAGCATAAAAACGACGAATTTTTTATTATTCGTTTTTATTAATATTGCGTCCATTTGAACTTTTTGACTTCAACGATCTAAAATGCTTGAAAATGCTTGCCAGCAAAACAGCCCTTTTGAGTTTAACTGCGTTTTAACGCGTAAAACAGCACATAAAAACGACGAATCTTCTTTCTATTATTCGTTTTATTAATATTGCTCATTTGAAACGATTTCAACGATCTAAAATGCTTCGAAAATGCATTTTAGCAAAACAGCACGTTTTGAGTTTTAATCTGCGTTTTAACGCGTAAAACAGCATAAAAACGACGAAATTCTTTATTATTCGTTTTTATTACATATGTTCATTTGGAACGATTTCAACGATCTAAAAATGTTGAAATGCTTATTTTAGCAAAATGTTACGGCTTTATTCTGCGTTTTAACGCGTAAAACAGCATAAAAACGAATGCTCGGTTTATTCGTTTTATTTTATTGCATCTATTTGAACGATTTCAACGATCTTAAAAATTTCGCTTTGAAATGCTTATTTTAGCAAAAACAGCACGTTTTGAGCTTTAATCTGCGTTTTAACGCGTAAAACAGCATAAAACGACGAATTTTTTTATTATTCGTTTTTATTAATATTAAGTCGTATTTGAACGATTTCAACGATCTAAAATGCTTTGAAAAATGCTTATTTTGTGCCAAAACAGCACGTTTTGAGCTTTAATCTGCGTTTCTAACGCGTAAACAGCATAAAAATGACGAAATTTTTATTATTCGTTTTATTAATTGCGTCTATTTGAACGATTTCAACGATCTAAAATGCTTGAAAATGCTTTATTTTGCGCAAAACAGCACGTTTTGAGCTTTAATCTGCGCGTTTTGACGCGCGTAAAACAGCATAAAACGACGAATTTTTGCCATTCGTTTTTATTACTATTGTTTTATTTCTGAACGATTTCAACGATCTAAAATGCTGGAAAATGCTTTATTTTAGCAAAAATGTTAATGTTTTGAGCTTAATGCGTTTTAACGCGTAAAACAGCATAAAAACGACGAAATTCTCTTTATTATCTGCTTTTTATTTTTATTGCGTCTATTTGAACGATTTCAACGTGATCTAAAACGCTTTGAAAATAAGTAATCAGCAAAAACAGCACGTTTTGAGCTTTAATCTGCGTTTTAACGCGTAAAACAGCATAAAACACGTAAATTTTTTATTATTCGTTTTTATTAATATTACTTCCATTTGAACGATTTCAACGATCTAAAATGCTTGAAATGCTTTTTTAACCAGCACGTTTTGAGCTTTAACGCGTTTTAACGCGAAAAACAGCATAAAAACGACAAATTTTTTATTATTTTTTTTTAAATATTGCGTCTATTTGAACATTTCAACGTTTAAAATTTTAAAAAATGCTTATTTTAGCAAAACACCCCCGGGTTTAATCTGCGTTTTAACGGAAAAACAGCATAAAAACGACGAATTTTTATTTTTCGTTTTTATTAATATTGCTTCTTTTTTTGAACGATTTAAGTTTAAAATGCTTGAAAATGCTTATTTTGAAAAAGCACGTTTTGATTTTTTAATCTGTTTTTTAACGGGGAAAAACAGCAAAAAACGACAAATTTTTTATTACGTTTTTTTTATTGCGTCTTTTTGAACGATTTCAACGATCTAAATGCTTAAAAATGCTTATTTTAGAAAACCATTTTGGCACCGCGTTTTAACGCGAAACAGCATAAAAAACGACAAAATTTTATTTTTCTTTTTATTTTTATTCACAAAGGATTTCAACGAAAAAAAGCTTAAAAAGTTAACAAAACAGCACGTTTTGAGCTTTAATCTGCGTTTTAACGGCAAAACAGCATAAAACGGCGAATTTTTTATTATTCGTTTTATTAATATTGCGTCTATTTGAACGATTTCAACGATCTAAAATGCTTGAAAATGCTTATTTTAGCAAAACAGCCCTTTTGAGCTTTTAATCTGCGTTTTAACTGTAAAACAGCATAAAAAACGACGAATTTTCTATTATTCGTTTTTATTAATATTGCTTCTATTTGAAATTCATTTCAATGGATCTAAAATGCTTGAAAATGCTTATTTTAAAGCAAAAAACAGCAATGTTTTATTTTAATCTGCGCTAAACGCGTAAAACAGCATAAAAACGACGAATTTTATTATTCGTTTTTAATAATATTGCGTCTATTTGAACGATTTCAACGATCTTAAAAAATGCTTGAAAAATGCTTATTTTAGCAAAACAGCACGTTTTGAGTTTTAATTTGGGTTTTAACGCGTAAAACAGCATAAAACGACGAATTTTTTATTATTCGTTTTTATTAATATTGTTTATTTTGAACGATTTTAAACGATCTAAAAATGCTTGAAAATGCGTTTATTTTAAAGCAAAAACAGCACGTTTGAGTTTACTCTGCGTTTTAACGCGTAAAACAGCATAAAACTACTATAAAATTTTTATTATTCGTTTTTATTTTTATTGCGTCTATTTGAACGTGATTTCAACGATCTAAAATGCTTGAAAATGCTTATTTTAGCAAAAACAACACGTTTTGAGTTTCTTTAATCTGCGTTTTGACGCGTAAAAACAGCATAAAACGACGAATTTTTATTATTCGTTTTTTATTAATATTGCTTCTATTTGAAACGATTTCAACGATCTAAAAAATGCTTGAAAATGCTTATTTTAGCAAAATGAGTACGTTTTGAGCTTTATTCTGGCAAGTTTTAACGCGTAAAAAACAGCATAAAAACGACGAAATTTTATTATTCGTTTTATTTTATTGCGTCTATTTGAACGATTTCAACGATCTAAATGCTTGAAAATGCTAATTTTAAAGTGTCATATCGTTTTGAGTTTTAATCTGCGTTTTAACGCGTAAAACAGCATAAAACGACGAAATTTTTATTATCTGCTCTTTTATTACTATTGCGTCCATTTGAAATCGATTTCAATGATCTAAAAAATACTTTTGAAAATGCTTATTTGTGCAAAAACAGCACGTTTTGAGCTTTAATCTGCGTTTTAACGCGTAAAACAGCATAAAAACGACGAATTTTTTATTATTCGTTTTTATTAATATTGCTTCTATTTGAACGATTTCAATCGATCTAAAATGAAAATGCTTTATTTTAAGTAAAAACAGCACGTTTTGAGTTTTAATCTGCGTTTTAACGCGTAAAACAGCATAAAACGACGAATTTTTTATTGCCCGTTTTTATTAATATTGCTTTATTTGAACGATTTCAACGATCTAAAATGCTTGAAAAATGCTTATTTTAACAAAACAGCACGTTTTGAGTTTTAATCTGGTGTTTTAACGCGTAAACAGCATAAAAACGACGAATTTTTATTATTCGTTTTTATTAATATTGCGTCTATTTGAACGAGGATTTCAACGATCTAAAAATGCTTGAAAATGCTTATTTTAGCAAAACAGCCCTTTTTGAGTTTTTAATCTGCGTTTTTAACGCGTAAAATAGCATAAAAACGACAAATTTTCATTATTCGTTTTATTAATATTGCTTCTATTTTGAACGATTTCTAAATCGATCTAAAATGTTTGAAAAATGTAGTTTATTTTTGAAAGGAAAACAGCACGTTTTGAGCTTCTAATCTGCGCGTTTAAACGCGTAAACAGCAGCATAAAAACGTGACGAATTTTTATTATTCGTTTTTATTAATATTGCGTCTACTTGAACGATTTCAATCGATCTAAAATGCTTGAAAATGTTTATTTTAGCAAAAACAGCACGTTTTGAGCTTTAATTTGGTTTTAACGCGTAAAACAGCATAAAACGACGAATTTTTATTATTCGTTTTTATTAATATTGCCTCTATTTGAACGATTTCAACGATCTAAAAATGCTTGAAAATGCTTTATTTTAGCAAACAGCACGTTTTGAGCTTTACTCTGGCAGTTTTAACGCGTAAAACAGCATAAAAACGACGCAAAATTCTTTTTATTATTCGTTTTTATTTTTATTGGGTCTATTTTGAACGATTTCAACGATCTAAAATGCTTGAAAATGCTTATTTTGTGCAAAACAGCACGTTTTGAGCTTTTAATCTGCGTTTTAACGCGCAAAACAGCATAAAAAACGACGAAATTTTATTATTCGTTTTTATTAATATTGCGTCCATTGAATGTGATTTCAACGATCTAAAATGCTTGAAAATGCTTAATATTTTGCGCAAAACAGCACGTTTTGAGTTTTAATCCGCGTTTTAACGCGTAAAACAGCATAAAAAACGACGAATTTTTTATTATTCGTTTTTATTTTTATTGCGCCTATTTCAAGAACGATTTCCCAACGATCTTAAAAATGCTTGAAAATGCTTTATTTTAGCAAAACAGCACGTTTTGAGTTTTATTCTGCGTTTTGTAAAACAGCAAAAAAACGACGAAATTTTATTGTTATTCGTTTTTATTTTTATTGCGTCTATTCGAAATCGATTTCAACGATTTCAAAATGCTTGGAAATGCTTTACGTAGCAAAACAAATGTTTTGAGTTTTAATCTGCGTTTTAACGCGTAAAACAGCATAAAACGACGAATTTTTATTATTCGTTTTTATTATTATTGTTTCTATTTGAACGATTTCCTCAACAATCTAAAATGCTTGGTAATGCTTTATTTTAGCAAAACAGCACGTTTTGAGTTTTAATCTGCGTTGTAACGCGTAAAACAGCATAAAAACGACGAAATTTTTATTATTCGTTTTATTTTATTGCGTCTATTTGAACGTGATTTCAACGATCTAAAATGCTTCGAAAATGCTTATTTTAGCAAAACAGCACGTTTTGAGCTTTAATCTGCGTTTTAACGCGTAAAACAAGCATAAAAAACGACGAATTTTTTATTATTCGTTTTTATTAATATTACCATTTTGAACGATTCTTCAACGATCTAAAATGCTTTGAAAATGCTTATTTTAGCAAAAGCGTTAATGTTTTGAGTTTTAATCTGCGTTTTTACGTAAAACAGCATAAAATCACGAATTTTTATTATTCCGTTTTTATTAATATTGCTTCTCATTTGAACGATTTCATCGGATCTAAAATGTCAGAAAATGCTTATTTTGCTAAAAACAGCACGTTTAACTTTAATCTGCGTTTTAACGCTAAACAAAGCATAAAAAACGACGAATTTTTATTATTCGTTTTATTAATATTGCTTCTATTTGAACGATTTCAACGATCTAAAATGCCGGTAACAAGCCATTTTGGCAAAAACAGCACGTTTTGAGTTTTAATCTGCGTTTTAACGCGTAAAACAGCATAAAACGACGAAATTTTGGCTATTCGCTTTTTACTTATTGCGTCTTATTTGAACGATTTCCAACGATCTAAAATGCTTGAAATGCTTATTTTAGCAAAACAGCACGTTTTTAACTTTAATCTGCGTTTTTAACGCGTAAAACAGCATAAAAATTCAATGCAATTTTTATTATTCGTTTTTAATAATATTAGTTTCTATTTGAACGATTTCAACGATCTAAAATGCTTGGAAAATGCTTATTTTGTTAAAACAGCACGTTTTGATGCTTTTAACCGGTGCCTTTAACGGCAAAACAGCATAAAAACGACGAAATTTTTATTATTCTCGTTTTTATTAATATTGCGTCTATTTGAACGTGATTTCAAAATCTATCTAAAATGCTTCTTGAAAAATGCTTGTATTTCAAATGTGCAAAACAGCACATTTGGCTTTATTCCCTGCGTTTTAACGCGTAAAACAGCATAAAAACGACGAAATTTTTATTATTCGTTTTTATTTTTATTGCATCTATTTGAACGATTTCAAATTTATCCGCAAATGCTTGAAAATGTTTATTATTTTAGCAAAACAGCATTTGTTTTGAGCTTTTAATCTGCGTTTAACGCGTAAAACAGCATAAAAACGACGTAATTTTTATTATTCGTTTTTATTAATATTGCTTCGTACGGAACGATTTCAACGATCTAAAAATGCTTGAAAATGCTTATTTTAGCAAAAACAGCACGTTTTGAGCTTTAATCTGCGTTTTAACGCGTAAAAAGCATAAAAACGACGAAATGTTATTATTCGTTTTATTAATATTGTTTATTTAACGATTTCAACGATCTAAAGCTGAAAATGCTATTAAAAACAGCATTTTGAGCTTTAATCTGCGTTTTAACGCGTAAACAGCATAAAAACAAGAAATTTTTATTATTCGTTTTTATTAATATTGCGTCTATTTGAACGATTTCACGATCTAAAATGCTTGAAAATGCTTTATTTTAGCAAAACAGAGTTTTTGAGTCTTTTAATCTGCGTTTTAAGTAAACAGCATAAAAACGACTAATTTTTATTATTCTTTTTTATTTATTGTTCTATTTGAAACGATTTCATATCTAAAATGCTTGAAAATGTTTTTTAAGCAAAACAGCACGTTTTGATTTTAACTGCGTTTTAACGCGTAAACAGTATAAAACACGATTTTTTATTACGTTTTATTAATATTGCTCCTTTTTGGGAAACGATTTCAACGATCTTAAATGCTTGAAAATGCTTATTTAGCAAAACAAAAGTTTTGGTTTATTCTGCGTTTTAACGCGTAAAACAGCATAAAACGACGAATTTTTATCTTGTTTTATTAATATTGCGTTCATTTGAACGATTTCAACGATTAAAAATGCTTGAAAAATGCTTATTTTAGCAAAAACTACGTTTTGAGTTTTAATCTGCGTTTTAACGCGTAAACAGCAAAAACGACGAAATTTTTATTATTCGTTTTATTTTTGCTCATTTGAACGATTTCAACGATCTAAAATGCTTGAAAATTGCTTATTTTAGCAAACAGCATGTTTTGAGTTTTAATCTGCGTTTTAACGCTAAACAGCATAAAAACGACGAATTTTTTATTATTCGTTTTTTATATTGCTCTTTTGAACGATTTCAAACGATCTAAAATTTGAAAATGCTTTTATTTAGCAAACAGCACGTTTTGAGTTTTAATCTGCGTTTTAACGCGTAAAACAGTATAAAAAGACAAATTTTGTATTATTCGTTTTTATTTTTATTGCGTCTATTTGAACGATTTCAACGATCTAAAATGCTTCTGAAAAATGCTAATTTTGCTAAAACAGCACGTTTTGAGCTTCTTTAATCTGCGTTTCTAACGCGTAAAACAGCATAAAAAACGACTTAAATTTTATTGCCTTCGTTTGCCATTATTGCTTCTATTTGAACGATTTCAACGATCTAAAATGCTTGAATGCTTACTTTTAGCAACAGCACGTTTTGAGTTTTAATCTGCGTTTTAACGCGTAAAACAGTATAAAAACGACGAAATTTTATTATTCGTTTTTATTAACATTGCGTCCATTCTGAATGGATTTTTCAACGGATCTAAAAATACTTGAAAATGCTTATTTTGTAGCAAAACAGCACGTTTTGAGCTTCAACTGCGTTTTAACGCGTAAACAGCATAAAACGACGAATTTTTATTATTCGTTTTTATTAATATTGCTTTATTTGAAACGATTTCAACGATCTACAATGCTTGGAAAATGCTTATTTTAGTAAAACAGCACGTTTTGAGCTTTTAATCTGCGTTTTAACGCGTAAAACAGCATAAAAAACGTGACGAATTTTTATTATTCGTTTTTTATTAATATTGCGTCTATTTGAACGATTTCCAACGATCTAAAAATGCTTGAAAATGTTTTATTTTAAAACAGCACGTTTTGAGTTTAACTGCGTTTTAACGCGTAAAACAGCATAAAAACGACGAATTTTTATTATCTGTTTGTTATTATTACTGCTTCCTATTTGAACGATTAACGATTTGAAAACGCTTGAAAATGACATGTCAACAGCACGTTTGAGTTTAACTGCGCCTTAACGCGTAAAATAAAGATAAACGACTATATTACCCGCCTTTATTACCGTGTTCACCAACGGAAATGCTGAAAACGCTATTTTAGCCAAAACAGTTAATCTTCGATGCGACTCCGCTAACGCGCAAACAAAGATATAAAATCCATCTACCCTTATTATTCGCTCACAGCCTATTCGAACGCGATTTCAACCATTCGAAAACGCTTATCAACAAAGAAATGTTTTGAGTTTAACTGCAGCTCAACGCGCAAAAACAAAAACGACCTAACTTTTACGCCGGTTCGCCTTTGCCAATACCGTGCTCATTTCAACGATACTTCAACGATCTAAAATGCCGGAAAATGCCATTTCAGCAAAACAAAATGCCCGCTTTGATTCCGCGCCTTTAACGCGCAAAACAGCCAAAAACGACAGTTCTCTTTACTACCGCTCCATATTTCCAATAAGTTCATTTCCGGAAACGATCAACCACGGCACGCTGAAAACGCTGTCTTGCAAAACGCCAACGCCTCGGAAAGCCTTAAAACCGGCGCCTTAACGCAAAAACGTTAAAAACCATCTAAATCCTTTACCATTCGCCTTTTCATTACCACGTTTACTCGCTAACGCATCTAAAAATGCTGAAAATGCTTCAGCACGCCTGGCTAACCGTGTCTTAACGCGTAAAACAAAGCATAAAAAACTTACCTTTAATACCGATCTTTTACCGTCAGCTTCACTTCGAAGCTCAACGATCTAAAAGCGCTTGAAAATGTTTATCTTTAAAGAAACGTTATGCCTTCGAGCTTTTAATCCGTGCTTAACGTAAAACGTTAAAAACTATCTAACGCATTAATTCGCCTTTACCAATACCGCGTCTATCTGAACGATTTCAACGAGCCCAAAATGCTGAAAACGCTTATTTTGCAAAATGTTATCGTTTTGAAAGCTTTAATCTTGTTTTAACGCGCAAAAATGATAAAAAAACGACGCTTAACTTTTTATTATCTTGTTTTTATTAATTTTGCTTCCGATTTCAGTTTCGCTTGAAAATCGCGCCTTTAGCAAACGTTTCGAGCGACCGCCGCTCAACGCGTAAAAACAGCGATAAAAACGACGAAATTATTACCCGCTTTGGTCAATATTGCGTTTGCTTCCGGAATGATTAACCATCTGCAATGCCGAAAACGCTATTTTAGTTAAAACGTTATCGCCTTTGAGCGTACGTTTTAACGCGCAAAAGATGAAAACCATCTACCCTTATCATTCGCTTTATTTGTCATTGTTTATCAACGATTTCAACGACTCAAACGCGTTGAAAACGTTATTTTGGCAAAATGTTATCGTCGCAATCTGCGCTTTAACGTAAACAGCATAAAACGACGCATTATTCGCCTTTTGTCATTGTTTACCTGAACGATTTCAACGACTCAAAATGGAAGCGATAACGTTATTTTTAAAATAACGGTTTTGAAGCACCGCCTTTAACGCGTAAAAACAAAGAAAACGCATCTAGATATCTTCGCCTTTTATATTGCGTTCCGAGCTTCCGGAACGCATTCATCTGCACGCGAAAACGCTTACCTTTGCAAAACAGCACGCCTTTGAAGTTTACTTCGTTTAACGCGCAAACGTAGAAACGACCAGTTCTTTATTGGCCTCGCTCTTTATATTGCGTTTGCCTGGCTTCAACGACGCAAAATGCTGAAAATGTTATTTTAGCAAACAATTCGGTGTTTTGGCGTAAAAAACAGGTGTCTTATCTAATTTTATTATTCGCTCTTGCCAATATGTTTATTTTAACGATAACGCATCTAAAAATGCTGGTTTTAAAATACACGCCTTTTCACCCGCGCTAACGCGTAAACAGCATAAACGCATCTAAATTTTTTACTATTCGCTTCCTTTTTTTATTATCGGCCGTGTTTACCGGAACGATTGGCCTAAAAATGCTGAAAACGCTTATTTGCAAGCAAAACAAATACTTCGCTTATTCTGTTTTAACGCGCAAAACGTTATAAAAACGACGAAATTTTTAATATCTTCGCTTTCATTTTACTGTCTATTTTGAAACTATTTCAACGCATCGTGCTTTCGAAAATGCCGTTTAAGAAACGTTAATGCTTGAGTTTTAATCTGTGTTTTAACGCGTAAAACAAAATGACGAATTTTTTATTATTCGCCTTTTATTATCATTGTTTTCTGGTTTGGACCATTTCAACGATCTAAATGCTGAAAATGCTTATGTTAAATACAATCGCCTTAACGTTTTAATCAGCAAAACAGTATAAAAACGATTATTCGTTTTTATTAATACAGCTTCAACGTATTTAACGACGCGTCGCTGAAAAATGCTTATTTTAACAGACGTTTTATATCTGGCGTTTTAACGCGTAAAACAAGATAAAATCGACGAATTTGTTATTCGTTTTATTGTCATTGCTGTTTGAACGATAACGACGGCTTGAAAATGCTTATTTGGCACAGCACGTTTTGAGCTTAACCGCTTTTATGCTGCTCACGCGTTAAAACGCAGACAAAAGCTCAAAACGCGCTGTTTTGCTAAAAATACTTTCAAGATTTTAGATCGCTGGAACTGTTCAAATAGACGTACATTAATAAAAAACGAATAATAAAAAATTTCGTCGTTTTATGCGGTTTTACGCGCTAAAACGCAGATAAAAGCTCAAAACGTGTTGTTTTGCTAAAATAAGCATTATCAAGCATTTTAGATCGTTGAAATCGTTCAACAGACGCACAATATTAATAAAAACGAATAATAAACCGTCGCGCCTTCACGCGCCAAACGCACAAACGCGCCTTGCTGCTAAAATAAGCATTTTCAAGCATTTTGTGATCGTTGAAATCGTTCAAATAGAAGCACATTAATAAAAAACGAATAATAAAAAAATTCGTCGTTTTTATGTTGTTTACGCGTTAAAACGCAGATTAAAGCTCAAAACGTGCTGTTTTATAAAATAGCATTTTCACATTTAGATCGTTGAAATCGTTCAATAGACGCAATATTAATAAAAACGAATAATAAAAAAATTCGTCGTTTTTATGTTGTTTACGCGTTAAAACGCAGATTAAAGCCCAAACGTGCTGTTTTGTTAAAATAAGCATATTCCAAGCATTTTAGATCGTTGAAATCGTTCAAATAGAAGCAATATGAATAAAAACGAATAATAAAAATTTCGTCGTTTTATGCTGTTTTACGCGTTAAAACGCAGATTAAAGCTCAAAACGTGCTGTTTTGCTAAAATAAACATTTTCAAGCATTTTAGATTATTGAAATCGTTTAAATAGAAGCAATATTAATAAAAAACGAATAATAAAAATTCGTCATTTTATGCTGTTTTACGCGTTAAAACGCAGATTAAAGCTCTCAAAACGTGCTGTTTTATAAAAATAAGCATTTTCAAGCATTTTAGATCGTTGAAATCGTTCAAATAGACGCAATATTAATAAAAAACGAATAATAAAAAATTTCGTCGTTTTTATGCTGTTTTACGCGTTTAAACGCTAATTAAAACTCAAAAACGTGCTGTTTTGCTAAAATTAGCATTTTCTGCCATTTTAGATCGTTGAAACCGTTCAAATAGACGCAATATTAATAAAAACGAATAATAAAAATTTGTCGTTTTATGCTGTTTTACGCGTTAAAACGCAGATTAAAGCTCAAAACGTGCTGTTTTGCTAAAATAAGCATTTTCAAGCATTTTAGATCGCTGGAAATCGTTCAAATAGAAGCTAAATATGAATAAAACGAATAATAAAAATTCTGTCGTTTTATGTTGTTTTACGCGTTAAAACGCAGATTAGAGCTCAAAACGTGCTGTTTTATGCTAAAATAAACATTTCAAGCATTTTAGATTGCTGGAAATCACCGTTTAAATAGAAGCAATATTAATAAAAAACGAATAATAAAATCTGTCATTTTATGCTGTTTTACGCGTTAAAACGCAGATTAAAGCTCAAACGTGCTGTTTTGCTAAAATAAGCATTTTCAAGCATTTTAGATCATTGAAATCGTTCAAATAGACGCATATTAATAAAAAACGAACAATAAAAAATATCGTCGTTTTATGCTGTTTACGCGTTAAAACGCAGAATAAAGCTCAAAACGTGCTGTTTTGCTAAAATAAGCATTTTCAAGCATTTTAGATCGTTGAAATCGTTCAAATAGAAGCAATATTAATAAAAACGAATAATAAAAATCTGTCGTTTTTATGTTGCTCTTTACGTTAAAACGCAGATTAAAGCTCAAAACGTGCTGTTTTGCTAAAAAAGCATTTTCAAGCATTTTAGATTGTTGAAATCGTTTAAATAGAAGCATATTAATAAAAAATCGAGAAGCAATTAAAAAAACGTTCTAAAATGTTCATTTATCGCTGTTTTAGCCGTTAAAACGTAGGATTAAAGCTCAAAACGCGCTGTTTTGTAAAATAGCATTTTCAGATTTTGATCGTTGAAATCGTTCAAATAGACGCAATATTAATAAAAACGAATAATAAAATTCTGTCGTTTTATGCTGTTTCGCGTTAAAACGCAGATTAAAGCTCAAAACGTGCTGTTTTGTAAAATAGCATTTTCAGCATTTAGATCGTTGAAATCGTTCAAATAGAGCAATATTAATAAAAACGAATAATAAAATTGTCTTTTTATGTGTTTTACGCGTTAAACGCAGATTAAAGCTCAAACGTGCTGTTTTGATAAAATAGCATTTCAAGCATTTTAGATCGTTGAAATCGTTCAAATAGACGCAATTAATAAAAACGAATAATAAATTCGTCGTTTTATTGTTTTCGCGTTAAAACGCAGATGCTTCAAAACGTGCTGTTTTGCTAAAAAAAGCATTTTCGCATTTTAGATCGTTGAAATCGTTCAAATAGACGCAATATTAATAAAAACGAATAATAAAAATTTGTCGTTTTTATGCTGTTTTACGCGTTAAACGCAGATTAAAGCTCAAAACGTGCTGTTTTGCTAAAATAAGCAATTTTCAAGCATTTTAGATCGTTGAAATCGTTCAAATAGACGCAATATTAATAAAAACGAATAATAAAAATTTCGTCGTTTTATGTTGTTTTACGCGTTAAAACGCAGATTAAAGCTCAAACGTGCTGTTTTGCTAAAAATAAGCATTTTCAAGCATTTTAGATCGTTGAAATCGTTCAAATAGAAGAATATTAATAAAAACGAATAATAAAATTTGTCGTTTTATGCTTTTTAGGAAAAAAGATTAAAGCTAAAGGGTTTTTTAAAATAATTTTCAAGATTTTAATCGTTAAACGTTAAAAGAACGCATTTTAAATAAAACGAAAATAATATTTTCTTTTAGTTTGTTTTAAAAGTTTAAAAGCTGATTAACTAAAGTATTTTGTTTTTAAAAAGCATTTTAAGTTTTTAATCGTTGAAATGTTCAAAAACGCTTTAATAAAAATGATTTTAATTTTGTCGTTAATTTTTTTACGCGTAAAACGCTGATTAAAACAAAACGTGCTGTTTTGCTAAAAAGCATTTTAAGCATTTGATTTGAAATCTTCAATAGGCTAAATTTAAAAAAACGAATTTTAAAAAATTGTTTTAAAAATTTTTACGCGTTAAAGCAAAAGTTCAAAAGGGTTTTTTGTAAAAATAAGCATTTTCGCTTTTGACGTTGAATCGTTCAAATAGCAATTTAATAAACAATAAAAAATTTTTGTATGTTTTTAGGGTTTTAGCAGTTAAGCTAAAACTTTAAAGTTTCGCAAAAAGCATTTTCAAAATTTTTAATCGTTAATCGTTAAATGGCCAAATAAACAAAACGAATAAAAAAATTTTAAAAATTTTTTTCTGTTTTACGCCGTTAAAAAATAAAGCTAAATCTGTTTTAAAATAAATTTTAAGCATTTTAGATTGAATTCAAATGGGAAATATTAAAAAAACGATAATAAAATCCGTTTTTTGCTTTTAGCGTTAAAGCATTAAATCAAACGTCGTTTCAAAAATAAGATTTTCAACATTTTAAACGTTAACGTTAAATGCGAATAATAAAACCGATTAAAAATTTCCATTTTTGGTTTTAGCGTTAAAAGCAGATTAAAGTAAAACGTGCTTTTTCAAAATAAGCATTTTAAGCATTTTAATCGTTGAAAGTTTAATAAAGCTTTTAATAAAACAAATTAAAAAAATTTTCGTTAAAGTTGTTTAGAAATAAACGCAGATTAAACTTAAAAGGCTGTTTTTAAAAAAGATTTTAAATTTTAGATCGTTGTTCTTCCCTTAAAGCATATTAATAAAAACTAATTAAAAATTTTCTTTTAAAGTTTTTTACTTTAAAACAGATAAATTAAAACCTGTTTGCTAAAAAGCATTTTCAAGTTTTAGTCTTTTTAACGTTCAAATGCGCATATTAACCTAAAAAAATCTTTTATTCTTTTTACGGTTAAACGAAATTAAAAGCTAAAACGGCTTTTGTTAAAAAGCTTTTCGCTTTTAAACGTTAAACCAATTAAAGAAAATTTAATAAAAACGAATAATAAAAATTCGTCTTTTATTGTTTTACAAAAGCAATTAAACCAAAATGCTGTTTTGCTAAAATAGCTTTAAGCATTTTAACTTAAATCGTTAATGCCAATAAAATAAAAAAAATAATAAAATTCTCGTTTTATGTGTTTTACGCTTAAAACCAGATTAAAGCTAAAAACGTGTGTTTTGCAAAAATAATATTTAAGCATTTTAGATCGTTGAAATCGCAAAGACGCAATTTAAAAAAAAATAATAAAAATTTTTGTTTTATGTGTTTTACGCGTTAAAACGCAGATTAAGCTCAAAACGTGTGTTTTGCTAAAATAAGTTTTTAAGCATTTTAGATCGTGAAATCGTTCAATAGAAGCAATATGAATAAAAAAGGAATAATAAAATTTCTCATCGTTTTATGCGCTGTTTTACGCGTTAAAACGCAGATTAAAGCTCAAACGTGCTGTTTTGCTAAAATAAGCATTCTCAAGCATTTTAGATCGTTGAAATCGTTCAAATAGTTGGCCATAATAAAAAAAAACGAATAATAAAAAATTGCCGTTTTTATGTTGTTTTACGCGTTAAAAACGCAGATTAAAAGCTCAAAAACGTGCTGTTTCTTTTGTTAAAATAAGCATTTTCTCAAGCATTTTAGATCGTTGAAATCGTTTTAAATAGGCTACTATTAATAAAAACGAATAATAAAAATTCGTCATTTTTATGCTGTTTTACGCGTTAAACGCAGATTAACGCTCAAAACGTGCTGTTTTGCTAAAATAAGCATTTTCAAGCATTTTGTGATCGTTGAAATCGTTCAAATAGACGCGCAATATTAATAAAAATCGAATAATAAAATTTCTGTCACCGTTTTATGTTATTTACGCGTTAAACGTGAATAAAGCCTAAAACGTGCTGTTTTGTTAAGCATTTTCAAGCGCATTTTTAGATCGTTGAATCGTTCAAATAGAAGTAATATTAATAAAAAAACGAATAATAAAAAAATTCGTCGTTTTATAGCTGTTTTACGCGTTAAAACGCAGATTAAAGCTCAAAACGTGCTGGATTTGCTAAAATAAGCATTTTCAAGCATTTTAGATCGTTGAAATCGTTCAAATAGACGCAATATTAATAAAAACGAATAATAGTACCGCGAGCCGTTTTATGTTGTTTTACGCGTTAAACGTAGATTGTGCTCAAAATCGCGTTGTTTCGCTAAAAATTAGGCATTTTCAAGCATTTTAGATCGTTGAAATCGTTCAAATAGAAGCAATATTAATAAAAACGAATAATAAAAATTCGTCGTTTTATGTTGTTTTACGCGTTAAAACGCAGATTAAAGCTCAAAACGTGCTGTTTTGCTAAAATAAGCATTTTCAAGTTTTAGATCGCGTTGAAATCGTTCAAATAGACGCAATATTAATAAAACGAATAATAAAATTTCGTCGTTTTATGTTGTTTTACGCGTACAAAAGGTTGATTTCAAACGTGATGTTTTTGCTAAATGGGCATTTCACGCATTTTATATCAAGCTGAAATCGTTCAAATAGACTAAATATTAATAAAAACGAATAATAAAAAATTCGTCGTTTCTATGTTGTTTACGCGTTAAAACGCTGATTAAAGCTCAAAACGTGCTGTTTTGCTAAAATAAGCATTTTCAAGCATTTAGATCGTTGAAATTCCTCGTTCAATAGGGGACGCAATATTATTAAAAACGCGAATATTAAAATTTCTGTCGTTTTTATGTTGTTTTACGCGTTAAAACGCTGATTAAAGCTCCTCAAAACGTGATGTTTACAAAATAAAGTTACTTTCAAGCATTTTAGATGGTTGAAATTGTTCAAATAGACGCACATTAATAAAAAATGAATAATAAAAATTCGTCGTTTTATGCTTCAGCCACGCGTTAAAAACGCTGACTAAAGCTCAAAACGCTGTTTTGCTAAAATAAGCATTTTCAAGCATTTTAGATCGTTGAAATCGTTCAAATAGAAGTACCATGTGAATAAAAACGAATAATGCAAAATTTATCGTTTTTGTTGTTTTACGCGTTAAACGCAGATTAAAGCTCAAAACGCGCTGTTTTGCTAAAAATAAGCATTTCAAGCATTTTAGATCGTTGAAATCGTTCAAATAGAAGCAATATTAATAAAACGAATAATAAAAATTTCGTCGTTTTATGTTGTTTACGCGTTAAAACGCAGATTAAAGCTCAAACGTGCTGGAGCCTGCTAAAATACATTTCAAGCATTTTAGATCGTTGAAATCGTTCAAATAGCGCAATATTAATAAAAAACGAATAATAAAAATTTCGTCGTTTTATGTTGCTTACGCGTTAAAAACGCGCAGATTAAAGCTCAAACGTGCTGTTTCCTTGCTAAAAATAAGTATTTTCAAGCATTTTAGATCGTTGAAATCGTTCGCCAGTATTAGACGCACATTAATAAAAACGAATAATAAAAATTTCGTCGTTTTATGCTGTTTTACGCTGCTAAAACGCTGATTGTGTTTCTCCTCAAAACGCGATGTTTGCTGCCAAAATAAGCATTTCACGCATTTTATATCGCTATTGAAATCGTTCAAATAGACGCAATATTTATAAAAACGAATACGTACCCGTCGTTTTATGTTGTTTTACGCGTTAAACGCCGATTAAAAGCTCAAACGTGCTGTTTTGCTATAAAATAAGCATTTCAAGCATTTTGATCGCTGAAATCGTTCAAATAGAAGTAATATGAATAAAAAACGAATAATAAAAATTTGTCGTTTTATGCTGTTTTACGCGTTAAAACGCAGATTAAAGCTCAAAACGCTGTTTTGCTAAAATAAGTTACATTTTCAAGCATTTGATCGTTGAAAATCGTTTTAAATAGAAGCAATATTAATAAAAAAACGAATAATAAAAATCTGTCATTTTTATGCTGTTTTACGCGCGTTAAAAACGCCGGATTAAAAGCTCAAAACGTGCTGTTTTTGCTAAAATAAGCATTTTCTCAAGCATTTTAGATCGTTGAAATCGTTCAAATGGACGCAATATTAATAAAAACGAATAATAAAAATTTCGTCGTTTTTATGCTGTTTTACGCGTTAAAACGCGCGAATAGAGCTCAAAAACGTGCTGTTTTGCCAAAAATAAAGTACTTTTCAAGCATTTTGTGATCGCTGAAACGTTCAAATAGAAGCAATATTAATAAAAAACGAATAATAAAAAATTCGTCGTTTTATGCTGTTTTACGCGTTAAAACGCAGAGATTAAAAGCTCAAAACGTGCTGTTTTGCTAAAATAAGCATTTTCGCTACTCTTTAGATCGCTGATATCGTTCAAATAGACGCAAATATTAATAAAAAACGAATAATAAAAAATTTCGTCGTTTTATGCTGCCTTTACGCGTTAAAACACAGATCAAAAGTTCGCCAAAACGCCGTTTTGTTAAAATAAGCATTTTCGCTACTTTAGAACGTTGAAATCGCCAAATAGAAGTTAAATATTAATAAAAACGACTCAATAAAAATTCGTCGTTTTATGCCGGTGCCTTTACGCGTTAAAAACGCTGATTGTAAGCTCAAAACGTGCTGGCGGTTTTGCATAAAATAGGTATTTTCGGGCATTTTAGATCGTTGAACGTTCAAATAGACGCAATATTGTAATAATAAACGAATAATGCCGTACCCGTCGTTTTATGCTGTCTTTACGCGTTAAAACGCAGATTAAAAGCTCAAAACGTGCTGTTTTGCTAAAATAAGCATTTTCAAGCATTTTAGATCGTTGAAATCGTTCAAATAGAAGCAATAAGGAATAAAAAAACGAATAATAAAAATTTCGTCGTTTTATGCTGTTTTACGCATTAAAACGCAGATTAAAAGCTCAAAACGTGCTGTTTTGTTAAAATAAGCATTTTCAAGCATTTTTAGATTGTTGAAATCGTTTAAATAGAAGCAATATTAATAAAACGAATAAAAAATTCGTCATTTTATGCTGTTTTACGCGTTAAAACGCAGATTAAAAGCTCAAAACGTGCTGTTTTGCTAAAATAAGCATTTTCAAGCATTTGTGATCGTTGAAATCGTTCAAATAGACGCAATATTAATAAAAAAATTGCTGTTTGTAAAGTAGGTTTACGATCGAGATATTTACGTGATAACGTCTTATTGCGATATAAAGTTTTGTTTGCTGCAAATTGCTGTAAATACTTCAATTTGCACTTCACATTTTGTTTTACTGTTAGGCTCCCGCACACTAAGCATGTACTTTTTATCGGCCGATAAAACATTCAACGAAAACTTAACCGCACGAGAAAATCTCCATCTTCGTTTGTACGCTAGAGTGAGAGAGACGGAAGATCGGTCAACTCACTCGAACGCTGCGACTGGCACGGAAATGGCTGGCAGCGCCTCGAGATGAGACGGGAGATCGGTCCGTCTCTCTCTGGTTGGCAACGAGAGGTCGGAATGACCGGCAGCGCCGAGATGAGACGGGAGATCGACCGTCTCTCTCTCGCGTTATGGAACGAGGCGTATACCCGCGATCGACCCTCGCTCGTGACACAGTTTCTGAACCGGTCGTAAATTCGTAAAACGATTTTAAAGACGTTGGTCACTGCCAAAACGAATAATAAAAATTTTGCCGTTTTGAGTGCTGTTTTACGTGCGTTAAAACGGGCAGAATGTGCTCAAAACGTGCTGTTTTGCTAAAATAAGCATTTTTTAAGCATCAGAATGAAGTAATATCGTTTTATGCTGCCTACGCGTTAAAACGCAGATTAAAAGCTCAAACGTGCTGTTTTGTTAAAATAAGCATTTTCAAGCATTTTAGATCGTTGAAATCGTTCAAATAGACGCACACATAATAAAACGAATAATAAAATTCCTTGTCACCGTTTTATGCTGTTTTTACGCGTTAAAACGCTGATTAAGCTCAAAATGTGCTGTTTTGCTAAAATTACATTTTAAGCATTTTAGATCGTTGAAATCGTTCAAATAGACGCAATATTAATAAAAACGAATAATAAAAAATTTGTCGTTTTTATCCTGATTTACGCAGCAAAATGCAGATTAAGCTCAAAACGTGCGCTGTTTTGCTTTTACAGTTAAAATAAGTATCTTTCAAGCATTTTAGATCGTTGGAAATTGTTCAAATAGACGCAATATTACTAAAAACGAATAGTAAAATTTCTGAAACAGCTTTTATGCTGTTTTACGCGTTAAAACGCAGATTAAAGCTCAAAACGTGCTGTTTTGCTGCTAAAATAAGCATTTTCAAGCATTTTAGATCGTTGAAATCGTTCAAATAGACGCAATATTAATAAAACGAATAATAAAAAATTCTGTCGTTTTTATGTGCTGTTTTACGCGTTAAAACGGAAAAGATTAAAAGCTCAAACGTGTTGTTTTGCTAAAAATAAGCATTTCAAGCATTATAGATCGTTGAAATCGTTTCTAAATAGAAGCAATATTAATAAAACGAATAATAAAAATTGTCATTTTATGTTGTTTTACACGCGTTAAAAAAAAAAAATTTTTTTTTGGGCCCCCCCCCGGGAAATTTTTGCCCCCCGGAAAAAAGGGTTTTAAAAAAAAAAAATTTCCCCTTTTTTTTTTAAAAAAAAAAAAAACCCCTTTTTTTTTTTTTTTTAAAAAAAAAATTTTTTTTAAAAAAAAAAAAAAAAAAAAGAAAAAAAAAAATTTTTTAAGGTTTAAAAAAAAAACCGAAAAAAAATTTTCCCCCTTTTTTAAAAAAAAAACCCCAAATTTAAAACGTTTTTTTAAAAAAAAAAAAAAAAAAAATTTTTTTTTTTTTGGGGGAAAAAATTTAAAAAGGGAAAAAAAAATTTCCGTTTTTTTTTTAAAAGGGTTTTTTTTTTGCCCCCTTTTTTTTTTGGGGAAAAAATTTTAAAACAAAAAAAAATTTTTTTTAAAAAAAAAAAAAACTTTAAAAAAAAGGGTTTTTTTAAAATTTTTTTAAAAGGGTTTAAAACCAAATTTTTTTAAAAAAAAAAAAGGGGTTTTTTTTTTAAATTTTTTAAAAAAAAAAAAAAAAAAAACCCCCCTTTTTTTTTGTTTTGGTTGGAAAAAAAAAAAAAATTTTTTAAAAAAAAAAAATTTTTTTTTTTTGGGGGGAAAAAAAAAATTAAAAAAAAATTTTTTTTTTTTTTTTTAAAAAAAAAATTTTTTTTAAAAAAATTTTTTTCCAAAAAAAAGTTTTTTTTTTTTAAACCGTTAAAAAATTAAAAAAAAATTTTTTTTAAAAAATTTTTTTCCCCTTTTTTTAAAAAAAAAAAAAAAAGGGAAAAAAAAAATTTTTTTTTTTTTGGAAAAAAAAAAAAAATTTTTTTTTTTAAAAAAAAAAAATTTTTTTAAATTTTTTTTTTAAAAAAAAAAAAAAAATTTTTTTTTAAAAAATTTTTTTTTTTTGGGGGTTTTTTTAAAAAAAACCCTTTTTAAAAAAAGAAAAAATTTTTTTTTTTGGGGGTTTTTAAAAAAAAAATTTAAAAAAAACCAAAAAAAAAAATTTTTTTTTTTAAAAAATTTAAATTTTTAAAAAAGGGTTTTTAAAAAAAAAAAAAAATTTTTTGGTTTTTTTTTTTTTTTTAAAAAAAAAAAAAAAAAAAATTTTTTTTTAAATTTTTTGGGGGGAAAAAAAAAAAAAAATTTTTAAAAAAAACTTTTAAAAAATTTTTTTTTCTTTTTAAAAAAAAAAAATTTTTTAAAAAAAAAAAAAATTTTCGTTTTTTTTTTTTTTTTAAAAAAAGTTTTGGGTTTTTTTAAAAAAAAAAAAAAAAAATTTTTTTTTTTTTTTTTAAAAAAAAAAAAAACTTTTTTTTTTTTTTTTCCAAAAAAAATTTTAAATTTTTAAAAGGTTTTTTGGAAAAAAATTTTTTTAAAAAAAAAAAAAATTTTAAATTTTTTTTAAAAAAAAAAAAAAATTTCCGTTTTTTTTTTTTTTAAAAAAAAAAAAAAGGGTTTTTTTAAAAAAAAAATTTTTTAAAACTTTTAAAAATTTTTTTTTTTTTTTAAAAAAAAAAAAAGGAATTTTTTTTTTGCTGTTTTTTCCCAAATTTTTTTTAAAATTTTTAAAAAAAATTTTTTAAAAAAAAGAAAAAAAAAAGTTTTTTTTTTTTTTTAAAAAAAACGAAAAAAAAATTTTTCCGTTTTTTGCAAAAAAGCTTTTTTTTTAAATTTTAAAAGGTTTTTTAAAAAATTTTTAAAAAATTTTTTTTTTTTCCAAAAAAAAATTTTTAAAAAAAAAAAAAAAAAAACCCCTTTTTTTTTTTAAAAAAATTTTTTTTAAAAAAAAGGTTTTTAAAAAAATTTTTTCCAAAAAAAAAATTTTTTTTTTAAAACGCTTAAAAAAAAAAAAAATTTTTAAAATTTTTTTGTTAAAAAAAAAAAAAAAAAAGGGGGTTTTTAAAAAAATTTTTTAAAAATTTTTTTTTTTAAAAAACCCCAAAAAAAAAAAAGGAAAAAAAAAACCTTTTTTTTTTTTTTTTAAAATTTTAAATTTAAATTTTTTTCCAAAAAAAAAAAAAAAAAAAAATTTTTTTAAAAAATTTCTTTTGGCTTTTAAAAAAAAAAAAAAAACCCCCTTTTTTTAAAAAAAAAAAACCCTTTTTTTTAAAAAAAAAATTTTTTAAAAAAAAAATTTTTTTTTTTAAAAAAATTTTTTAAAAAAAAAATTTTTTAAAGCTTTTTTCCCCCAAAAAAAAAATTTAAACGTTTTTTTAAAAAAATTTTTAACCAAAAAGGAAAAAATTTTTTTTTTTTCCAAAAAAAAAATTTTTTTTAAAGTTTTTTTAAAAAAAATTTAAATTTTTTAAAAAAAAAATTTTTTTAAAAAAAAAAATTTTTTTTTTTTAAAAATTTTTTAAAAAAAAAAATTTTTTTTAAAATTTGTTTTTTGCAAAAAAGAAATTTTAAACCCCGGTTTTTTTCCCCCCTTTTAAAAAATTTAAAAAATTTTTTTTTCCCCCAAAAAGGGAAAAAAAAATTTTTTTAAAAAAATTTTTTTTTTAAAAAGGGAATTTAAATTTAAACCCCCTTTTTTTAAAAAAAAAAATTTTTAAAAAAAAAAGGGAAATTTTTTAAAAAAAAAATTTTTCCTTTTTTTTTTTTTCCAAAAATTTTTTTTTTTGGGGAAAAAAAAAAAATTTTTTTTAAAAAAAAAAAAAAAATTTTTTTTTTTTTTTTAAAAAAAAAAAGGGGTTTTTTTTTTTTTAAAAAAAAACCCTTTTTGGTTTTTTAAAAAAAAATTTTTTTTAAAAAAAAAAACCTTTTAAAAAAAAAAAAAAGGTTTTTAAAAAAGGGGGGAAAAAAAATTTTCCCCTTTTTTAAAAAATTTTTTGGGGGTTTTTTTAAAAAAAAAATTTTAAAAATTTTTTTAAAAATTTTTTTTTAAAAAAAAAATTTTTAAAGTTTTTCCCTTTTAAAAAAAAACCCCAAACTTTTTTAAAAAAATTTTCCAAAAAATTTTAAAAGGGAAAAAAAAAAATTTTTTAAAAAAAAAAAAAACCCCCTTTTTTTTTTTAAAATTTAAAAAAAAAAAAGGGGTTTTTAAAAAAATTTTTAAAAAATTTTAATTTTTTTTTAAAAAAAAAAAACCCAAAAAAAAACCTTTTTTGCCCTTTTTCCAAAAAAAAAAAAAAGGGGAAAAAAACAAAAAAAAAAAAAATTTGGTTTTTTTTTTTCCTTTAAAAAACCAAAAAAAAAAACCCGTTTTTTGTTTTTAAAAAAGCTTTAAAAAAAAAAAATTTTTTGGAAAAAAAAAAAAATTTTTAAAAAAATTTGGGTTTTTAAAAGGGAAAAAAAAAAAACCAAAAAAAAATTGGGTTTTTTTGTTTTACCCCCAAACCCCAAAAAACCCCCAAAATTTTCTTTTCCAAAAAAAATTTTTTAAAAAAAAAAAAGGGGTTTTTTTTAAAACGCTTAATAAAAACGAATAATAAAAATTTCGTCGTTTTTATGCTGTTTTACGCGTTGAAACGCAGAATAAAGCTCAAAACGTGCTGTTTTGCTAAAATAAGCATTTTCAAGCATTTTGATCGTTGAAATCGTTCAAATAGAAGCAATATTAATAAAAACGAATAATAAAAATTCGTCGTTTTTATGCTGTTTTACGCGTTAAAACGCAGATTAAAGCTCAAAACGTGCTGTTTGCTAAAATAAGCATTTTCAAGCATTTTGATCGTTGAAATCGTTCAAATAGACGCAAATGGCTAATAAAAACGAATAATAAAAATTCGTCGTTTTTATGCTGTTTTACTCGTTAAAACGCAGATTAAAGCTCAAAACGTGCTGTTTTGCTAAAAATAAGCATTTTCAAGCATTTTAGATCGTTGAAATCTTTAAAATAGACGCAATATTAATAAAAACGAATAATAAAAATTTCGTCATTTTATGCTGTTTTACGCGTTAAAACGCAGATTAAAGCTCAAAACGTGCTGTTTTGCTAAAATAAGCATTTTCAAGCATTTTAGATCGTTGAAATCGTTCAAATAGACGCAATATTAATAAAAACGAATAATAAAAATTTCGTCGTTTTATGCTGTTTTACGCGTTAAAACGCAGATAAAGCTCAAAACGTGCTGTTTTGCTAAAATAAGCATTTTCAAGCATTTTAGATCGTTGAAATCGTTCAAATAGAAGAATATTAATAAAAACGAATAATAAAAATTCGTCGTTTTATGCTGTTTTACGCGTTAAAACGCAGATTAAAGCTCAAAACGTGCTGTTTTGCTAAAATAAGCATTTTCAAGCATTTTAGATCGTTGAAATCGTTCAAATAGACGCAATATTAATAAAACAAATAATAAAAATTTCGTCATTTTTATGCTGTTTAACGCGTTAAACGCTGATTAAAGCTCAAAACGATGTTTTGCTAAAATAAGCATTTTCAAGCATTTTATATCGTTAAAATCGTTCAAATAGACGCAATATTAATAAAAACGAATAATAAAAATTGTCGTTTTATGCTGTTTTACGCGTTAAAACGCAGATTAAAGCTCAAAACGTGCTGTTTTGCTAAAATAAGCATTTTCAAGCATTTTAGATCGTTGAAATCGTTCAAATAGAAGCAATATTAATAAAAAACGAATAATAAAAATTTCGTCGTTTTATGCTGTTTTACGCGTTAAAACGCGATTAAAGCTCAAAACGTGCTGTTTTGCTAAAATGCATTTTCAAGCATTTTAGATCGTTGAAATCGTTCAAATAGACGCAATATTAATAAAATACGAATAAAAATTTCGTCGTTTTTATGCTGTTTTACGCGTTAAAACGCAGATTAAAAGCTCAAAACGTGCTGTTTTGCTAAAATAAGCATTTTCAAGCATTTTAGATCGCTTGAAATCGTTCAAATAGAAGCAATATTAATAAAAAACGAATAAAATTCGTCGTTTTTATGCTGTTTTACGCGTTAAAACGCAGATTAAAGCTCAAAACGTGCTGTTTTGCTAAAATAAGCATTTTCAGCATTTTAGATCGTTGAAATCGTTCAAATAGACGCATATTAATAAAAACGAATAATAAAAATTTCGTCGTTTTTATGTGTTTTACGCGTTGAAACGCAGAATAAAGCTCAAAACGTGCTGTTTTGCTAAAATAAGCATTTTCAAGCATTTTAGATCGTTGAAATCGTTCAAATAGAAGCAATATTAATAAAAAACGAATAATAAAAATTCGTCGTTTTATGCTGTTTTACGCGTTAAAACGCAGATTAAAGCTCAAACGTGCTGTTTTGCTAAAATAAGCATTTTCGCTTTTTTAATCTTAAATGCAAAATAAAAAAAGAATAAAAAAACGTTAAAAAAATTTTTCTTTTTAAAGCTTTTTTAGCTTAAAACGGATTGCTAAAAGTTTTTTTTGCTTTAAAATAAGCATTTTAAAAAGATTTTAAATCGTTTAAATGGTTTATTAAAACCGAATAAAAAAAACCCTTTTTTGTGTTTTGTTAAAAGCAAAAAGAAAAAAAGGTTTTTTCAAAAAACTTTTAAGTTTTAACGAAAAAAATTTTCTGGGTTTTTTAAAAAAACAAATAAAAAAACGTCTTTTTTATTGTTTTAGCAAAAAAAGTGTTAAAGAAAAAAGGCTTTTTTAAAAAAGATTTTAAATTTTCGTTAAATCGTTAAAAGCGAAAAAAAAAAAATTTTAAAAAAATTTGTGTTTTTTTTTTAGCTTAAAAGAAATTAAAGCTAAAAAAGGGTTTTTTTAAAAAAGATTTTAAATTTTTGTTTTTTAAACGTTAAATAAAGCTATTAAAAAAAAACGAAAAAAAAAAAAATTTTGCTTTTAGCTTTTTAGCGTTAAACCGTTTCTCAAAACGTGCTTTTTTAAAAAAAGATTTTAAATTTTTGTCGTTAAATCGTTAAAACGCAAATTAATAAAATCTTAAAATTTGCTTTTAGGTTTTTTAGCGTTAAAACCGTTAAATAAAGGCCTTTTTTAAAAAAATTTTTCGCTTTTGATTTTTTAACGTTAAAAGGAATTTAATAAAAAACGTAAAAAATTTTTCCTTTTAGGTTTTAGCGTTAAAACCGTTAAACCCAAAATTTTTTTAAAAAATAAATTTTCGCTTTTGTGTTAAACGTTAAAAAATTAAATAAAAACGTTAAAAATTTTTTTAATTTTTAGT
>NW_027046181.1:0-30880 GCF_025399875.1 Dalotia coriaria | reverse complement strand
GCTTCTATTTGAACGATTTCAACGATCTAAAATGCTTGAAAATGCTTATTTTAGCAAAACAGCACGTTTGAGCTTTAATCTGCGTTTAACGCGCAAACAGCATAAAAACGACAGGAATTTTTATTATTCGTTTTATTAATATTGCGTCTATTTACAAACGATTTCAACGATCCTAAAATGCTTGAAAATGATTATTTTAGCAAAACAGCACGTTTTGAGCTTTAATCTGCGTTTTAACGCGCGTAAAACAACGCAAAACGACAGAATTTTATTATTCGTTTTTTTATTAATATTGCGTCTATTTGATCGATTTCAACGATCTAAAAGTGCTTGAAAATGATTATTTTAGCAAAACAGCACGTTTTGAGCTTTAATCTGCGTTTTAACGCGTAAAACAACATAAAACGACAGGAATTTTATTATTCGTTTTTATTAATGTGCGTCTATTTGAACGATTTTAACGATCTAAAAAATGCTTGAATATATAGTTATTTTAGCAAAACAGCACGTTTGAGCTTTAATCTGCATTTTAACGCGTAAAACAGCATAAAACGACAAGAGAATTTTATTTGTTCGTTTTATTTAATATTTCTTCACATTTGAACAATTTCAACGATCGTGCTTGAAAATACTTATTTTATGAAACGAAAGCACATTTGAGCTTTAATCTGCGTTTTAACGCGTAAAACAACTAAAACGACAGAAATTTTTATTATTCGTTTTTTATTAATGTGCATCTATTTGAACGATTTTCAACGATCTAAAATGCTTGAAATGCTTATTTTTAGCATGAAACAGCACGTTTTGAGCTTTAATCTGCGTTATAACGCGTAAAACAGCATAAAAACGGCAGATTTTTATTATTCGTTTTTTTTTATTAATATTGCGTCTATTTGAACGATTTCAACGATCTAAATTGCTTGAAAATGCTTATTTTAACAAAACGGCACCTTTTAGGCTTGAATCTGCGTTTTAACGCGTAAAACAGCATAAAACGACAGAAATTTTATTATTCGTTTTTATTATGTATTTCTATTTGAACGATTTCAACGATTCTAAAATGCCAGAAAAGTACTTATTTTAATAAAACAGCACATTTGAGCTTTAATCTGCGTTTTTAACGCGTAACACAGCTTATAAAACGACAGAATTTTTATTATTCGTTTTTTATTAATATTCGTCTATTTGAACGATTTCAACGATCACAAAATCCTTGAAAATGATTATTTTAGCAAAACAGCACGTTTTGGAAGGCACAATCTGCGTTTTAACGCGTAAAAACAGCATAAAACGACGAATTTTTTTTTATTATTCGTTTTTATTAATGTGCTTCTATTTGAACGTTTCCAGCGATCTAAAATGCTTGAAAATGCTTATTTTAGCAAAACAGCACGTTTGAGCTTTTAATCTACGTTTAACGCGTAAAACAGCATAAAAACGACGAATTTTTTATTATTCGTTTTTATTAATGTTGAAAACATTTGAACGATTTCAAAGGATCTAAAATGCTTGAAAAGGCTTGGCTGTATAAAAACAGCACGTTTTGGCAGGCTTTAATCTGCATGTTAGCGCGTAAACAGCACATAAAACGACAGAAATTTTTATTATTCGTTTTTTATTAATGTGCGTCTATTTTGAGGAACGATTTCAGCGATCTAAAAATGGCGAAAATGATTATTTTTAGCAAAACAGCACGTTTTGAGCTTAAATCTGCGTTTTAACGCGTAAAACAGCATAAAAACGACGAAATTTTTATTATTCGTTTTTTTATTAATGTGCGTCTATTTGAACGATTTCCAGCGATCTAAAATGCTTGAAAATGCTTATTTTTATCAAAACAGCACGTTTTGCGAGCTTTAATCTGCACGTTTTAACGCGTAAAACAGCATAAAAACGACAAAATTTTTATTATTCGTTTTTATTAATGAAATACTTCTATTTGAACGATTTCAACGATCTAAAATGCTTGAAAATGCTTATTTTTAGCAAAACAGCACGTTTTGAAGGCTTTAATCTGCGTTTTAACGTAAAAACCTTATAAAAACGACAAAATTTTTATTATTCGTTTTTTTATTAATATTGCGTCCTATTTGATCGATTTTACAACGATCTAAAGTGCTTGAAAATGATTATTTAGCAAAACAGCACGTTTTGAGCTTTAATCTCACGTTTTAACGCGTAAAACGCTTATAAAAACGGCAAAATTTTTATTATTCGTTTTTATTAATATTGCCGCATCTATTTGAACGATTTTAACGATCCTAAAATGCTTGAATATGATTATTTTAGCAAAACAGCACGTTTTGAGCTTTAATCTACATTTTAACGCGTAAAACAGCATAAAACGACAACGAAATTTTTTTATTATTCGTTTTTTAATTAATATTTCTTCTATTTGAACAATTTCCAGCGATCTAAAATGCTTGAAAATGCTTTATTTTAGCAAACAGCACGTTTTGAGCTGAAATCACGCGTTTTAACGCGTAAAACGCTTATAAAAACGGCAAGAAATTTTTATTATTCGTTTTTTAGTAATATTGCGTCTATTTGAACGATTTCAGCGATCTAAAATGCTTGAGAAGTAAAAATTTTAGCAAAACAGCACGTTTTGAGCAATCTGCGTTTTAACGCGTAAAACAGCATAAAAACGACAGATTTTTTTTATTATTCGTTTTTTATTAATGTGCCCGTCCTATTTAGAAGCAGTTTCAACGATCACAAAATGCTTGAAAATGCTTATTTTTAGCAAAACAGCATCTTGCAGGCTTTAATCTGCGTTTTAACGTAAAACAGCATAAAACGACGAAATTTTTATTATTTGTTTTTTTATTAATAGTAGCTTCTATTTTAGCGAAGACGATTTCCAACGATCTAAAATGCTTGAAAATGCTTATTTTAGCAAAACAGCACATTTTTGAGCTTTAATCTGCGTTTTAACGCGTAAAACATAAAACGACAGAAATTTTTATTATTCGTTTTTATTAATATTTAGCGTCTATTTGAACGATTTCAACGATCTAAAATGGCGAAATGATTATTTTAGCAAAACAGCACGTTTGAGCTTTTAATCTGCGTTTGGCGCGTAAAACAGCATAAAACGACGAATTTTTATTATTCGTTTTTTATTAATATTGCTTCTATTTAGACGATTTGGCGATCTAAAATGGCGAAAATGCTTATTTTAGCAAAACAGCACGTTTGAAGGCTTTAATCTGCGTTTTAACGCGTAAAACAGCATACAAAACGACAGAAATTTTATTATTCGTTTTTATTAATATTGCGTCTATTTGAACGATTTCAACGATCTAAAATGCTTGAAAATGATTATTTTAGCAGCAAAACGGCACGTTTGAGGTTTTTAATCTGCGTTTTAACGCGTAAAACAGCATAAAACGACAGATTTTTGTATTCGTTTTTATTAATATTGCTTCTATTTGAACGATTTCCAACGATCTAAAATGCTTGAAAGGCTTATTTTATGCGAAACAGCACGTTTTGAGCTTTAATCTGCGTTTAACGCGTAAAACAGCTTATAAAACGAGCAGAATTTTTATTATTCGTTTTTTAATGTACGCGTCTATTTGAACAGTTCCAACGATCTAAAATGCTTGAAAATGATTATTTTAGCAAAACAGCTACGTTTTGAGCTTAAATCTGCGTTTTTAACGCGTAAAACAACATAAAACGACAGGAAATTTTATTATTCGTTTTTATTAATATTGCGTCTATTTGAACGATTACAACGATCTAAAATGCTTGAATATGATTATTTTTAGCAAAAGCAGCACGTTTGAGCTTTTAATCTGCGTTTTAACGCGTAAAACAGCCAAAACAACGAATTTTTTATTATTCGTTTTATTAATATTTCTTCTATTTGAACGATTTCAACGATCTAAAATGCTTGAAAATGCTTATTTTGTAGAAACAGCACGTTTTGGGCTTTAATCTGCGTTTTAACGCGTAAAACAACATAAAACGACAGAAATTTTTTATTATTCGTTTTTTATTAATGTTGCGTCTATTTAGACGATTTCAACGATCTAAAGATGCTTGAAAATGTGATTATTTTAGCAAAACAGCACGTTTTGAGCTTTAATCTGCGTTTAACGCGTAAAACAGCATAAAAACGACAGGTACAGTATTCGTTTTATTAATATTGCTTCTATTTAAGACGATTTCAACGATATAAAATGCTTGAAAATGCTTATTTTAGCAGCAAAACAGCACGTTTTGATCTTTAATCTGCGTTTAACGCGTAAAACAACATAAAACGACAGAAATTTTTATTTATTCGATTTTTATTAATATTGCGCCTATTTGAACGATTTCCAACGATCTAAAATGCTTGAAAATGATTATTTTAGCAAAACAGCGCGTTTGAAGGCTTTAATCTGCGTTTTTAACGCGTAAAACAGCATAAAACGACGAATTTTTATTATTCGTTTTTTATTAATATTGCTTCTATTTGAACGATTTCAACGATCTAAAATGCTTGAAAAGGCTTATTTTAGCAAAACAGCACGTTTTGAGCTTTAATCTGCGTTTTAACGCGTAAAAGAGCAGCTTTATAAAACGACGAGGTTTTATTATTCGTTTTTATTAATGTGCGTCTATTTGAACGATTTTCAACGATCTAAATGCTTTAGAAAATAATTATTTTAGCAAAACAGCACGTTTTGAGGATTTAATCTGCGTTTTAACGCTTAAAACAACATAAAACGACAGATTTTTTATTATTTAATTTTTTAGTAATATTGCTTCTATTTGAAGATTTCCAACGATCTAAAATGCTTGAGAAAATGCTTATTTTAGCAAAACAGCACGTTTTTTGAGCTTTTAATCTGCCGTTTTAACGCGTAAAACAGCATAAAACGACGAGGTACACATTATTAGAACTTTATTAATATTGCGTCTATTTGAAAAAGACAATTTCAACGATCTGAAATGCTTGAATATGATTATTTTAGCAAAACAGCACGTTTGAGCTTTAATCTGCGTTTTAGCGTAAAACAACATAAAAACGACAGAATTTTTATTATTCGTTTTTTATTAATATTGCGTCTATTTGAACGGTTCAACGATCTAAAATGCTTGAAAATGCTTATTTTTAGCAAAACAGCACGTTTTTGAGCTTTAATCTGCGTTTTAACGCGTAAAACAGCATCAAAACGACAGAGTTTTTATTATTCGTTTTATTAATATTGCGTCTATTTGAACGATTTCCAACGATCTAAAATGCTTGAAAATGATTATTTTAGCAAAACAGCGCGTTTTTGAGCTTTAATCGGCGTTTTTAACGCGTAAAACAGCATAAAACGACGAATTTTTATTATTCGTTTTTATTAATATTTAGCCACAGTTGAACGGTTTCAGCAGTCAAAATGCTTGAAAATACTTATTTTTAGCGCCAAAACCAGCACGTTTTGAGCTTTTAATCTGCGTTTTAACGCGTGAAACGCTATAAAAACGGCAGAGGTACATTATTCGTTTTTTATTGAATTTTGCTGCGTCTATTTGAGCGATTTCCAGCGATCTAAAATGCTTGAAAATGATTATTTTAGCAAAACAGCACGTTTGAGCTTTAATGCGTTTTAACGCGTAAAACAGCATAAAACGACGAAATTTTTATTATTCGTTTTTATTAATATTGCGTCTATTTGAACGATTTCCAGCGATCAAATGCTTGAAAATGATTATTTTCGCAAAACAGCACGTTTTGAGCTTTAATCTGCGTTTTAACGCGTAAAACAGCTTATAAAACGACGAAGATTTTTTTATTATTCGTTTTTTTTTATCAATATTGCTTCTATTTGAACGATTTCAACGATCTAAAATGCTTGAAAATGCTTATTTTTTGTAAAACAGCACGTTTTGAGCTTTAATCTGCGTTTTAACGCGTAAAACAGCATAAAACGGCAAAGAGAATTTTTATTATTCGATTTTTATTAATATTGCGTCTGCGCCAGACGGTTTCAACGATCTATAATTAGCGAACATGATTATTTTAATAAAACAGCGCGTTTTGCAGGCTTTTAATCTGCACGTTTTAGCTTGCGTAAAACAGCATAAAACGACGATTTTTTATTATTCGTTTTATTAATATTTCTTCTATTTGAACGATTTCAACGATCTAAAGATGGCGAAAATGCTTATTCTAGCAAAACAGCACGTTTTTTGAGCTTTTAATCTAACGTTTCGGCGTAAAACCAACATAAAACGACGAATTTTTATTATTCGTTTTTTATTAATATTGCACGTCTATTTGAACGATTTCAGCGATCTAAGATGGCAGAAAATGCTTATTTTGGCAAAACAGCACGTTTTGGCAGGCTTTAATCTGCGTTTTAACGCGTAAAACAGCATAAAAACGGCAAAATTTTATTATTCGTTTTATTAATGTACGTCTATTTGAACGATTTCAACGATCTAAAATGCATGAAAATTATTATTTTTAGCAGCAAAACAGCACGTTTTTGAAGGCTTTTAATCTGCGTTTTAGCGCGTAAAGGCAGCATAAAACGACGAATTTTTTATTTTCGTTTTTATTAATATTGCTTCTATTTGAACGATTTCAAGCGATCTAAAATGCTTGAAAATGCTTATTTTGTGCTTAGCAAAACAGCACGTTTTGAGCTTTAATCTGCGTTTTAGCGCGTAAAACAGCATAAAAACGACAGGGGTACGTATTCGTTTTTATTAATGTACGTCTATTTGAACGATTTCAGCGATCTAAAATGCTTGAAAATGATTATTTTAGCAAAACAGCACTTTGAGTTTTAATCTGCGTTTTAACGCGTAGAACCTTATAAAACGACGAAATTTTTATTATTCGTTTTTTTATTTATTAATATTGCGCGTCTATTTGAACGATTTCAACTTTCTAAAATGCTTGAATATGATTATTTTTTAGCAAAACAGCACGTTTTGAGCTTTTAATCTGCGTTTTAACGCGTAAAACGGCATAAAAACGACGAATTTTTATTATTCGTTTTTTTTATTAATATTTCTTCTATTTAGACGATTTCAGCTTGATCTAAAATGCTTGAAAATGCTTATTTTATGAAAACAGCACGTTTTGAGCTTTAAGTCACCACGTTTTAACGCGTAAAACGAACATAAAACCACGAAATTTTTGGCCTTATTCGTTTTTAGTAATATTGCATCTATTTGAACGATTTCAACGATCTAAAGGTAGCGTGGTGTTTTAGCTAAACAGCACGTTTTGAGCTTTAAATGGCGTTTTTAACGCGTGGAAACAGCATAAAAACGACGTTTTTATTATTCGTTTTTATTATGTGCTTCTATTTGAACAGTTTCAACGGTCGTCGCGAAAATGCTTATTTTAGCAAAAACAGCACGTTTTGAGCTTTTAATCTGCGTTTTAGCGCGTAAAACAGCATAAAACGGCGGTTTTCATTTATTTCGTTTTTACATTAATGTACGTCTATTATTTGAACGATTTCAACGATCTAAGGATGCTTGAAATGATTATTTTAGCAAAACAGCACGTTTTTCGAGAAACTTTAATCTGCGTTTTTAACGCGTAAAACAGCATAAAAACGACAGATTTTTTTTGTTATTCGTTTTTTATTAATATTGCTTCTATTTGAACGATTTCAACGATCTAAAATGCTTGAAAATGCTTATTTTAGCAGCAAAACAGCACGTTTTGAGCTTTTAATCTGCGTTTAACTCGTAAAACAGCATAAAAACGACAATTTTTATTATTCGTTTTTTTATTAATATTGCACGTCTATTTGAACGATTTCAACGATCTAAAATGCTTTGAAAATGATTATTTTAGCAAAACAGCACGCTTTGAGCTTTTAATCTGCGTTTGAACGCGTAAAACCACTTATAAAAACGACGAATTTTATTATTCGTTTTTTTATTAATATTGCTTCTATTTGAACGATTTCAGCGATCTAAAATGGCAGAAAATGCTTATTTTAGCAAAACAGCACGTTTTGAGCTTTAATCTGCGTTTATCGCGTAAAACAGCATAAAACGACAAAATTTTTATTATTCGTTTTTAGTAATGTGCGTCTATTTGAGACGATTTCAACGATCTAAAATGCTTAAAAATGATTATTTTAGCGAAACAGCACGTTTTGAGCTTTAATCTGCGTTTTAACGTAAAACAGCGCAGTGACGCGTGGTAAAAACGACGAATTTTTATTATTCGTTTTTTATTAATATTAGCTATTTGAACGATTTCAACGATCTAAAATGCTTGAAAATGCTTATTTTATGGAAACAGCTACGTTTGGAGCTTTAATTCCTGCGTTTTAACGTAAAGAGCAACATAAAACGACGAAATTTTTATTATTCGTTTTTATTAATATTGCGTCTATTTAGATGATTTCAACGATCTAAAATGGCAGAAAATGATTATTTCAGCAAAACAGCACGTTTGAGCTTTAATCACCGTTTAGCAGCGTAAAACATATAAAACGACGAAGATTTTTATTATTCGTTTTTATTAATGTGCTTCTATTTGAACGATTTCAACGATCTAAAATGCTTGAAAATGCTTATTTTGGAAAAACAGCGCGTTTTGGCAGGCTTTAATCCTGCGCAGGTTTAACGCGTAAAACGCTTTCTAAAAGCGACAGAATTTTTATTATTCGTTTTTATTAATATTGCTTCTATTTGAACGATTTCAACGATCTAAAATGCTTGAAAATGCTTATTTTAGCAAAACAGCACGTTTTGAGCTTTAATCTGCGTTTTAACTGAAAAACAGCAAAAAAACGACGGAAATTTTATTATTCGTTTTTATTAATATTGCGTCTATTTGAACGATTTCAACGATTTAAAATGCTTGAAAATGATTATTTTAGCAAAACAGCACGTTTGAGTTTTAATCTGCGTTTTAAGGGCGTAAAACAGCATAAAACGACGAATTTTTGTTATTCGTTTTTATTAATATTGCTTCTATTTGAACGTTTTCCCAACGATCTAAAAATGCTTGAAAATGCTTATTTTAGCAAAACAGCACGTTTTGAGCTTTAATCTGCGTTTTAACGCGTAAACAGCATAAAACGACGAAATTTTATTATTCTTTTTTATTAATATTGCGTCTTTTGAACGATTTCAACGATCTAAAATGCTTGAAAATGATGATTTTAGCAAAATAGCACTTTTTGAGCTTTAATCTGCGATTTAACGCGTAAAACAGCATAAAAAACGACGAATTTTTATTATTCGTTTTTTATATTGCTTCTATTTGAACGATTTCAACGATCAAAATGCTGAAAATGCTTATTTTAGCAAAACAGCATTTTTTGAGCTTTAATCTGCTTTTTAACGCGTAAAACAGCAAAAAAACGACGAAATTTTTATTATTCGTTTTTATTAATATTGGGTCTATTTGAACGGATTTCAAGGGGATCTACAATGCTTGAAAATGTTTTATTTTAGCAAAACAGCACGTTTTGAGTTTTAATCTGCGTTTTAACGCGTAAAACAGCAAAAAAACGAGGGAATTTTTTTATTATTCTTTTTTCCCACAATATTGCTAATTTGGAAGGATTTCAACGATCTAAAAATGTTTAAAAAATGCTTATTTTCCCAAAAAAAAGCAGGGTTTTGAGTTTTAACTGCTTTTTTAAGCGAAAAACAGCAAAAAAAACGACAAAATTTTTTATTATTGTTTTATTAATATTGCGTCTATTTGAACGATTTCAACGATCTAAAATGCCAAAAAATGTTTATTTTAGAAAAACAGCACTTTTTGGGTTTTAATCTGCGTTTTAACGCGAAAACGCAAAAAAAACGACGAATTTTTATTATTCTTTTTTTTATTAAATTGTTTCTATTTGAACGATTTCAACGATCTAAAATGCTTGAAAATGTTTATTTTAGCAAAACAGCACGTTTTGATTTTTTAATCTGCGTTTTACGCAAAAAAGATAAAAAACGACGAAATTTTTTATTTTCCGTTTTTATTAATATTGCGTCTATTTGAACGTTTAAAAACGATCAAAAAATGCTTAAAAATTTTAGCAAAACAGCATTTTTTGAGTTTAACTGCGTTTTAACGCGTAAAACAGCAAAAAAAAACGACAAATTTTTTATTATTCGTTTTTATTAATATTGCTTTTTTATTTGAACGTTTTCAACGATCTAAAATCCCGAAAATGTTTTATTTTAGCAAAACAGCAGTTTTGAGTTTTAAACCCGCTTTTTAAAAGCGAAAAACAGCATAAAACACAACTTTTTTAATATTCGTTTTTATTAATTTTTGGTCTTTTAAAAGATTTAAAAGATCTAAAATGCTTGAAAATTATTATTTTAGAAAAAACAGCACGTTTTGATTTTAACGCGTTTTAACGCGTAAAACAGCAAAAAAACGACGAATTTTTTATTGTTCTTTTTTAAAATTATTTTCTATTTGAACGATTTCAACGATCTAAAATGCTTGAAAATGCTTATTTTAGCAAAAACAACACTTTTTGAGTTTTTTAATCTGCGGTTTTAACGGGGAAAAAACAGCATAAAACGACGAAATTTTTATTATTCGTTTTTTTTTAAATTTTCCCGGTTCTTTTTTGAAGGGATTTCAAGATTAAAATGCTTGAAATGATCATTTAAGCAAAAAAAAGTTTTGACCCTTTTAACTGCTTTTTAACGCGTAAAACAGCATAAAACGACAAATTTTTTTATTATTCGTTTTTATTAATATTGCTTCATTTGAACGATTTAAAACGTTTCAAAATGTTTAAAAGTTTTTTTTAGCAAAACAGCACGTTTTGAGCTTTTAATCTGCGTTTTTAACGCGAAAAAACAGCAAAAAAAAGGGCGTTTTTTTTTCCCGTTTTTAAATATTTTCTATTTAACGTTTTCCCAAACGATCAAAAATGTTTTGAAAATGTTTTATTTTAGCAAAACAGCACGTTTTGGCTTTAACTGCGTTTTAAGGAAAAACAGCAAAAAAACGACGAAATTTTTATTATTCGTTTTTATTAATATTGCGTCTATTTGAAGGGATTTAAACCACCCCTAAAATGTTTTTGAAAATGTTTATTTTACAAAAAAACCCTTTTTGGAGTTTTAAACCCGTTTTTTAATGCGAAAAAAACACCCTAAAAACGACAAATTTTTTATTATTCGTTTTAATTAATATTGCGCCCCTTTTTTTGAACGATTTCAACGATCTTTGCAAAATGATTATTTTAGCAAAACAACACTTTTTTGAGTTTAATCTGCTTTTTAACGCGTAAACAGAAAAAGGGACAAATTTTTTTATTATTCGTTTTTATTAATATTGCTTCTATTTGAACGATTTAAAAGATTAAAAATGCTTGAAAATGCTTATTTTAAGCAAAACAGCACTTTTTGGGTTTTAATCTGCGTTTTAATGGTAAAACAGCATAAAAACGACGAAATTTTTATTATTCGTTTTTTTTAAATAGCTTCTATTTAAACCCGATTTAAAACGATCTAAAATGCTTGAAAATGCTATTTTAGCAAAACAGCACTTTTTGGGTTTAATCGGGTTTTTTAACGGGGAAAAACAGCAAAAAAACAAAAAATTTTTTATTATTCTTTTTTATTAATATTGCGTCTTTTTTGAAGGATTTCAACGATTAAAAATGCTTGAAAATGATTTTTTTAAAAGCAAAAACCCGTTTTGAGTTTTAATCTGCGTTTTAACGCGAAAAAACAGCATAAAACGAAGAATTTTTTTTAACCCTTTTTTATTAATATTGCTTCTATTTGAAGGGATTTCAACGATCTAAAATGTTTAAAAAATGCTTATTTTAGAAAAAACAGCACGTTTTGAGCTTTAATGTGCGTTTTAAGGGTTTTAAAACCAGCAAAAACGACGAAATTTTTTTTATTCTTTTTTTAAATATTGCGTCTATTTGAACGATTTCATCGATCTAAAATGCTTAAAAATGATTATTTTAGAAAAAACAGCACGTTTTGAGCTTTTCTGCGTTTTAACGGGGTAAAACAGAAAAAAATCAACGAATTTTTATTATTCGTTTTTATTAATATTGCTTCTATTTGAACGATTTCAATGATCAAAAATGCTTGAAAATGCTTATTTTAGCAAAAAAACAGCACATTTTGAGTTTTAATCTGCTTTTTTAACGCAAAAAAAGGCATAAAAACGACGAAAATTTTTAATATTCGTTTTTATTAATATTGGGGTTCATTTGAACGATTTAAAGGATCTAAAATGTTGAAAATGATTTTTTAGAAAAACAGCACTTTTTGATTTTAATCTGCTTTTAACGCGTAAAAAAAAGCATAAAACGACAAATTTTTTATTATTCGTTTTTAGTAAATTGCTTCTATTTGAACGATTTCAACGATCTAAAATGTTTGAAAATGCTTTTTTTTGGCAAAAAGAACGTTTTGAGCTTCAATTTTGCGTTTTAAAGCGAAAAACAGCAAAAAAAAACGACGAAATTTTTTAAATTCGTTTTTTTTAAATTTTGGTCTATTTAAAACGTTTTCCCGGATCTAAAATGTTTTAAAAAATGATTTTTTTAGCAAAAAAAAAGCACGTTTTGTTTTTTAATCTGGTTTTAACGGAAAACAGCATAAAAACGACAAATTTTTTATTATTCGTTTTTATTAATATTGCGTCTATTTGAACGATTTCAACGATCTAAAATGCTTGAAAATGCTTATTTTTGAAAAACACACTTTTTAGCTTTAATCTGCTTTTTAACGCAAAACAGCAAAAAAACGACGAAATTTTTATTATTCGTTTTAATTTGCGGTCTATTTGAACGATTTCAACGATCTAAAACCCAAAAAATGATTATTTTAGCAAAACACACGTTTTGAGCTTTAATCTGCGTTTTAACGATAAAACAGTAAAAAAACGACAATTTTTATTATTCTTTTTTTATTAATATTGCTTTTTTTCTTTAACGATCTTAAATGCTTGAAAAAAGTTTTTTTTACAAAAACAGCACGTTTTGAGCTTTAATCTGCGTTTTAACGCGAAAAAAACAGCAAAAAACGACAAAATTTTTTAAATTTTTTCCCTTTTTTTATTAATATTGCGTCTATTTGAACGATTTCAAGGGATATAAAATGCTTTGAAAATGATTATTTTAGAAAAACAGCACTTTTTGAGTTTAATCTGCGTTTTAACGCTTTCAGCATAAAACCCCTTTTTTTTTATTATTTGTTTTTTTTAAAATTTGCGTCTATTTGAACGATTTAAAACGATCTAAAATGCTTAAAAAATGCTTTTTTTAAAAGCAAAACAGCCTTTTTGGGTTTAATCTGCGTTTTCGCGAAAAACAGCAAAAAAACGATGAACTTTTTATTATTCGTTTTTTATTTTTTTGCGTCTTTTTTGAACGTTTTCCCAACGAAAAAAAATTTTTTTTGAAAATGATTATTTTAGCAAAACAGCACGTTTTGAGTTTTAATCTGCGTTTTAACGCTTTAAACAGCAAAAAAACGACGAAATTTTATTTTTCGTTTTTTAATATTGCGTCTTTTTTGAACGTTTTCCCAACGATCTAAAATGCTTAAAAAATTTTTTTCCCGCCTTTTAAGTTTAAAATCTGCGTTTTAAGGCGTAAAACAGCAAAAAAAAACGACGAATTTTTTATTATTTTTTTATTAATATTGTTTCCATTTGAACGATTTCAACGATCAAAAAATGCTTGAAAATGCTTATTTTAAAAACAGCGGGTTTTTGGGCTTTAATCTGCTTTTTCGCGTAAAACAGCAAAAAAACGACAAAATTTTTTATTATTCATTTTTTTTAAATATTGCGTCTTTTTGGGAAACGATTTCAACGATCTAAAATGCTTGAAAATGATTATTTAAGCAAAACAGCACGTTTTGAGCTTTAATCTGCTTTTTAACGCGTAAAACAGCAAAAAAAGGGGAAAAATTTTTTTATTATTCGTTTTTATTAATATTGCGTCTATTTGAACGATTTCAACGATCTAAAATGCTTGAAAATGATTATTTTAGCAAAACATCACGTTTTGAGCTTTTAATCTGCGTTTTAACGCGTAAAACAGCATAAAACGACGAATTTTTATTATTCGTTTTTATTAATATTGCTTCTATTTGAACGATTTCAACGATCTAAAATGCTTGAAAATGCTTATTTTAGCAAAACAGCACGTTTTGAGCTTTAATGTGCGTTTTAACGTAAAACAGCATAAAACGACGAAATTTTTATTATTCGTTTTTATTAATATTGCGTCTATTTGAACGATTTCATCGATCTAAAATGCTTGAAAATGATTATTTTAGCAAACAGCACGTTTTGAGCTTTAATCTGCGTTTTAACGCGTAAAGCAAAAAATCAACGAATTTTTATTATTCGTTTTTATTAATATTGCTTCTATTTGAACGATTTCAATGATCTAAAATGCTTGAAAATGCTTATTTTAGCAAAACAGCACATTTTGAGTTTAATCTGCGTTTTAACGCATAAAACAGCATAAAAACGACGAAATTTTTAATATTCGTTTTTATTAATATTGCGTCTATTTTGAACGATTTCAACGATCTAAAATGCTTGAAATGATTATTTTAGCAAAACAGCACGTTTTGAGCTTTAATCTGCGTTTTAACGCGTAAAACAGCATAAAAACGACGAATTTTTATTATTCGTTTTTAGTAATATTGCTTCATTTGAACGATTTCAACGATCTAAAATGCTTGAAAATGCTTATTTTAGCAAAACAGAACGTTTTGAGCTTCAATCTGCGTTTTAAAGCGTAAAACAGCATAAAACGACGAAATTTTATTATTCGTTTTTATTAATATTGCGTCTATTTGAACGATTTCAACGATCTAAAATGCTTGAAAATGATTATTTTAGCAAAACAGCACGTTTTGAGCTTTAATCTGCGTTTTAACGCGTAAAACAGCATAAAACGACGAATTTTTTATTATTCGTTTTTATTATATTGCGTCTATTTGAACGATTTCAACGATCTAAAATGCTTGAAAATGCTTATTTTAGCAAAACAGCACGTTTTGAGCTTTTAATCTGCGTTTTAACGCGTAAAACAGCATAAAAACGACGAAATTTTTATTATTCGTTTTTATTAATATTGCGTCTATTTGAACGATTTCAACGATCTAAAATGCTTGAAAAATGATTATTTTTAGCAAAACAGCACGTTTTGAGCTTTAATCTGCGTTTTAACGCATAAAACAGTATAAAAACGACGAATTTTTATTATTCGTTTTTATTAATATTGCTTCGATTTGAACGATTTCAACGATCTTAAATGCTTGAAAATGCTTATTTTAGCAAAACAGCACGTTTTGAGCTTTAATCTGCGTTTTAACGCGTAAAACAGCATAAAACGACGAAATTTTTATTATTCGTTTTTATTAATATTGCGTCTATTTGAACGATTTCAACGATATAAAATGCTTGAAAATGATTATTTTAGCAAAACAGCACGTTTTGAGCTTTTAATCTGCGTTTTAACGCGTAAAACAGCATAAAACGACTAATTTTTATTATTTGTTTTTATTAATATTGCGTCTATTTGAACGATTTCAACGATCTAAAATGCTTGAAAATGCTTATTTTAGCAAAACAGCACGTTTTGAGCTTTAATCTGCGTTTTAACGCGTAAAACAGCATAAAAACGATGAACTTTTTATTATTCGTTTTTATTAATATTGCGTCTATTTGAACGATTTCAACGATCTAAAATGCTTGAAAATGAATATTTTACAAAACAGCACGTTTTATTTAATCTGCGTTTTAACGCGTAAAACAGCATAAAAACGACGAAATTTTTATTATTCGTTTTATTAATATTGCTTCTATTTGAATGATTTCAACGATCTAAAATGCTTGAAAATGATTATTTTAGCAAAACAGCTCGTTTGAGTTTTAATCTGCGTTTTAACGCGTAAACAGCATAAAAACGACGAATTTTGTATTATTCGTTTTTTAATATTCGTCTATTGAACGATTTCAACGATCTAAAATGCTTGAAAATGCTTATTTTAGCTAAAACAGCACGTTTTGAGCTTTAATCTGCGTCTTAACGCGTAAAACAGCATAAAAACGACGAATTTTATTATTCGTTTTTATTAATATTGCGTCTATTTGAACGATTTCAACGATCTAAAATGCTTGAAAATGCTTATTTTAGCAAAACAGCACCTTTTGAGTTTTAATCTGCGTTTTAACGCGTAAAACAGCATAAAAACGACGAAATTTTTATTATTCGTTTTTTATTAATATTGCGTCTATTTGAACGATTTCAACGATCTAAAATGCTTGAAAATGATTATTTTAGCAAAACAGCACGTTTTGAGCTTTAATCTGCGTTTTAACGCGTAAAACAGCATAAAAACGACGAATTTTTATTATTCGTTTTTATTAATATTGCTTCTATTTGAACGATTTCAACGATCTAAAAATGCTTGAAAATGCTTTTTTAGCAAAACAGACGTTTTGAGTTTAATCTGCGTTTTAACGCGTAAAACAGCATAAAACGACGAATTTTTATTATTCGTTTTTATTAATATTGCTTCTATTTGAACGATTTCAACGATCTAAAATGCTTGAAAATGCTTATTTTAGCAAAACAGCAGGTTTTGAGTTTTAATCTGCGTTTTAACGCGTAAAACAGCATAAAAACGACGAAATTTTTATTATTCATTTTATTAATATTGCGTCTATTTGAACGATTTCAACGATCTAAAATGCTTGAAAATGATTATTTAAGCAAAACAGCATCGTTTTGAGTTTTAATCTGCGTTTTAACGCGTAAAACAGATAAAAACGACGAATTTTTATTATTCGTTTTTTACTAATATTGCTTCTATTTGAACGATTTCAACGATCTAAAATGCTTGAAAATGCTTATTTTAGTAAAACAGCACGTTTTGAGTTTAATCTGTGTTTTAACGCGTAAAACATCATAAAAACGACGAAATTTTATTATTCGTGTTTTATTAATATTGCGTCTATTTGAACGATTTCAACGATCTAAAATGCTTTGAAAAATGATTATTTTAGCAAAACAGCAACGTTTGAGCTTTAATCTGCATTTTAACGCGTAAAACAGCATAAAACGACGAATTTTTTATTATTCGTTTTTAATAATTGTTCTATTTGAACGATTTCATTGATCTAAAATGCTTGAAAAATGCTTATTTTAGCAAAACAGCAAGTTTCGAGCTTTTAATCTGCGTTTAAGCGTAAACAGCATAAAACGACGAAATTTTTTTATTATTCGTTTTTATTAATATTGCGTCTATTTGAACGATTTCAACGATATAAAATGCTTGAAAATGCTTATTTTAGCAAAACAGCACGTTTTGAGTTTTAATCGCGTCTTAAGCGTAAAACAGCAAAAAAACGACGAATTTTATTATTCGTTTTTATTAATATTGCGTCTATTTGAACGATTTCAACGATCTAAAATGCTTGAAAATGCTTATTTTAGCAAAACAGCACTTTTGAGTTTAATCTGCGTTTTAACGCGCAAAACAGCATAAAAACGACGAAATTTTTATTATTCGTTTTTATTAATATTGCGTCTATTTGAACGATTTCAACGATCTAAAATGCTTGAAAATGTATTTTAGCAAAACAGCACGTTTTGAGCTTTAATCTGCGTTTAACGCGTAAAACAGCATAAAAACGACGAATTTTTATTATTCGTTTTATTAATATTGCTTCTATTTGAACGATTTCAACGATCTAAAATGCTTGAAATGCTTATTTTAGCAAAACAGCCGTTTTGAGCTTTAATCTGCGTTTTAACGCGTAAACAGCATAAAACGACGAATTTTTATTATTCGTTTTTATTAATATTGCGTCTATTTGAACGATTTCAACGATCTAAATGCGAAAATGTTATTTTAGCAAAACAGCACGTTTTGAGCTTTAATCGCGTTTAACGCGTAAAACAGCATAAAACGACGAATTTTTTATTCGTTTTTATTAATATTGCGTCTATTTGAACGATTTCAACGATCTAAAATGCTTGAAAATGCTTATTTTAGCAAAACAGCATTTTGAGTTAATCTGCGTTTAACGCGTAAAACAGCATAAAACGACGAATTTTTATTATTCGTTTTTATTAATATTGCGTCTATTTGAACGATTTCAACGATCTAAAATGCTTGAAAATGTTATTTTAGCAAAACAGCACGTTTTGAGCTTTAATCTGCGTTTTAACGCGTAAAACAGCATAAAACGACGAATTTTTATTATTCGTTTTTATTATATTGCTTCTATTTGAACGATTTCAACGATCTAAAATGCTGAAAATGCTTATTTTAGCAAAACAGCACGTTTTGAGCTTTAATCTGCGTTTAACGCGTAAAACAGCATAAAACGACGAAATTTTTATTATTCGTTTTATTAATATTGCGTCTATTTGAACGATTTCAACGGTCTAAAATGCTTAAAAATTTGTTTTTTAAAGAAAAACAGCGGGTTTTTTGAGTTTTAATCTGCGTTTTAACGCGTAAAACAGCAAAAAAACGACAAATTTTTTTATTATTCTTTTTTTTATTAATATTGCTTTATTTGAAGGGATTTCAACGATCAAAAAATGCTTGAAAATGCTTTTTTAAACAAAACGGGCCGTTTTGAGTTTTAATCTGCTTTTTTAACGCGTAAAACAGCAAAAACGACAAATTTTTTTATTATTCGTTTTTATTAATATTGTTTCCCTATTTGAACGATTTCAACGATCAAAAAATGCTTGAAAATGATTATTTTCGAAAAACAGCACTTTTTTGGGAAAGTTTTTAATCTGCGTTTTAACGCGTAAAAAAAACAAAAAAACGACAAAATTTTTAAATTATTCTTTTTTAAAATTTCTTCTATTTGAACGATTTCAACGATCTAAAATGCTTGAAAATGCTTTTTTTTAGAAAAACAGCACTTTTTGAGTTTTAATCTGCTTTTTTAACGCGTAAAACAGCATAAAAAACGACGAAATTTTTATTTTTTGTTTTTTTTAAATTTGCGTCTATTTGAACGTTTTCCCAACGACCCAAAAAATGCTTAAAAATGATTTTTTTAGCAAAACACCCTTTTTGGGAGTTTTTAATCTGCGTTTTAACGTGTAAAACAGCAAAAAAACGACAATTTTTATTTTGTTTTTTTAAAAATATTGCTTCTATTTAAAATGTTTTCCCAACGGATCAAAAAATGCTTGAAAATGCTTATTTTAGCAAAACAGCACTTTTTGAGTTTTAAATCCGGTTTTTAAGCTAAAACCCCAAAAAAACGACGAAATTTTTTATTATTCTTTTTTTATTAATATTGAGTCTATTTGAACGTTTTTTAACGATCAAAAAATGCTTGAAAATAAATTTTTTTTGGCAAAACAGCACGTTTTGAGTTTTTAATCTACGTTTTAACGCGTAAAAAAACAAAAAAACGACGTTTTTTTATTATTCTTTTTTTTATTAATATTGCTTCTATTTGAACGATTTAAACGATCTAAAATGCTTAAAAATGCTTTTTGGAAAAAACACCCGTTTTGGGTTTTTCTCGTTTTAACGCGTAAAAAAACATAAAAACGACAAAATTTTTTATTATTCGTTTTTGAATATTGCGTCTATTTGAACGATTTCAACGATCAAAAAATGCTTAAAAATAAATTTTTTTTAGCAAAACACCCACGTTTTGAGTTTTTAATCTGCGTTTTAAGGGAAAAAACAGCAAAAAAAAACGACGAATTTTTATTATTCTTTTTTTATTAATACTTCATTTAAACCCGTTTTCCCAACGATCTAAAATGCTTGAAAATGCTTATTTTAGCAAAACAGCACTTTTTTGAGCTTTAATCTGCTTTTTAACGCGTAAAACAGCATAAAAACGACGAAATTTTTATTTTTCCCGTTTTTATTAATATTGCGCCTATTTGAACAAAAATTCAACGTTAAAGTGGGAAAGGGGGGGTTTTTAGAAAAAACAGCACGTTTTGAGCTTTAATCTGCGTTTTAACGCGAAAAACAGCAGAAAACGACGAATTTTTTTTTTTCGTTTTTTTTATTTGGTCTATTTGAACGATTTCAACGATCAAAAAATGCTTGAATATGATTTTTTTAAAAGGCAAAACAGCACTTTTTAAAGGTTTTTAATCTGCTTTTTTAACCGTAAAACAGCAACAAACACAAAATTTTTTTTTTTGTTTTTATTAATTTTGGGCGTCTATTTGAACGATTTCAACGATCTAAAATGTTTAAAAATGATTTTTTTTTAGCAAAACAGCACTTTTTTGAGCTTTAATCTCGTTTTAAAACAACAAAAAAACGACAAATTTTTATTATTCGTTTTATATTAAATATTGCGTCATTTGAACGATTTCAACGACCCTAAAATGCTTAAAAAATGTTTTATTTTAGAAAAAAGGCACTTTTTGACGCATAAAACAGCATAAAACGAGGGGAAAAAATTTTTTTTTCGTTTTTTTTAATATTGCGTCTAAAACGATTTCAACGATCAAAAAATGTTTTAAAAATAAATTATTTTGAAAACAGCCCCTTTTTTTAAGGCTTTTAAACTGCGTTTTAACGCGAAAAAAAACATAAAAACGACGGAATTTTTATTATTCGTTTTTATTAATTTTAAATTTCTTTTTTAAACGATTTCAACGATCAAAAGGGCGTGTTTTTTAAGAAAAAACGGCACGTTTTGAGTTTTAATCTGCTTTTTTAACGCGAAAAAACAGCTTTAAAAAACGACGAAATTTTTTTATTATTCTTTTTTTATTAATATTGGTCTTTTTGGGGAAGGGAAATTTCAACGATCAAAAAATGCTTAAAAAATGCTTTTTTGGGCAAAAAAACACTTTTTGGGTTTTAATCTCCCGTTTTAAGGGTAAACCCCAAAAAACGACGAAATTTTATTATTCGTTTTTATTAATATTCCCCCCCTTTTTGGGAACGATTTCAACGATCTAAAATGCTTGAAAATGATTATTTTAGCAAAAAAAGCACGTTTTGAGTTTTTAATCTGCTTTTTTTAAAGCGAAAAACGGCATAAAACGACGAATTTTTTATTATTCGTTTTTTTTAAATTTTGGGCTTTATTTGAACGTTTAAACGATCAAAAATTTTGGCGAAAATGCTTATTTTAGCAAAAAAAGCACGTTTTAGAGTTTTAACCCGCGTTTTAACGCGTAAAACGAAAAAAACGGAAAATTTTTTATTATTCTTTTTTTAATTAATATTGCGCCTATTTGAAGGGGCCCCCAACGATCAAAAAGTTTTTTGAAAAATGATTTTTTTTAGCAAAACACCCTTTTTTGAGCTTTAATCTGCTTTTTTAACGCGTAAAACAGCAAAAAGGGAAAAAATTTTTTTATTTTTCCCGTTTTTATTAATATTGGGGTTTTTGGGAAGGGTTTTTCCCAACGATCTAAAATGCTTGAATATGATTATTTTGAAAAAACAGCACTTTTTTTGAGTTTTAATCTGCGTTTTAACGCGAAAAACAGCATAAAACGAAAAAATTTTTTTATTATTTTTTTTTTATTAATTTGCTTCTATTTGAACGATTTCAACGATCTAAAATGCTTGAAAATGTTATTTTACAAAAACAGAAAGTTTTGAATTTTAATCTGCGTTTTAACGTAAAACAGCATTAAAAACGAAATTTTTATTATTCGTTTATTAATATTGCGTTTTATTTGAACGATTTCAACGATCTAAATGCTTGAAAATAATTATTTTAGAAAAACAGCAGTTTTGAGTTTTAATCTGCGTTTTAACGCGTAAAACAGCATAAAACGACGAATTTTTATTATCGTTTTATTAATATTGCTTCTATTTGAACGATTTCAACGATCTAAAATGCTTGAAAATGCTTATTTAGCAAAAACAGACGTTTTGAGTTTTTAATCTGCTTTTTTAACGCGTAAAACACTAAAACGACGAATTTTTATTATTCGTTTTTATTAATATTGCTTCTATTTGAACGATTTCAACAATCTAAAAATGCGAAAATGATTATTTTCGCAAAACAGCACGTTTTGAGCTTTTAATCGCGTTTTAACGCGTAAACAGCATAAAACGACGAATTTTTATTATTCGTTTTTATTAATATTCTTCTATTTGAACGATTTCAGCGATCTAAAATGCTTGAAATGTTTTTTAGCAAAACAGACGTTTTGAGCTTTAATCTGCGTTTTAACGCGTAAAACGTAAAACGACGATTTTTATTATTCGTTTTTATTAATATTGCTCTAATTTGAACGATTTCATGATCTAAAATGTTTTGAAAATGATTATTTTAGCAAACAGTACGTTTTGAGCTTTAATCTGCGTTTTAACGTTAAAACAGCATAAAACGACGAAATTTTATTATTCGTTTTATTAATATTGCTTCTATTTGAATGATTTCAACGATCTAAAATTTGAAAATGCTTATTTTAGCAAAAATGCACTTTTAAAGCTTTAATCTGCTTTTTTAACGCGTAAAACAGCAAAAAAACGACGAAATTTTAATTATTCGTTTTTATTAATATTGAGTCTATTTGAACGATTTCAACGATCTAAAATGCTTGAAAATGCTTATTTTAGCAAAACAGCACGTTTTGAGCTTTAATCTCGTTTTAACGCGTAAAACAGCATAAAAACGACAAAATTTTTATTATTCGTTTTTATTAATATTGCTCTATTTGGACGATTTCAACGATCAAAAAATGCTTGAAAATGATTATTTTAGCAAAACAGCACGTTTTGAGCTTTTAATCTGCGTTTTAACGCGTAAAACAGCATAAAACGACGAATTTTTTATTATTCGTTTTATTAATATTGCTTCTATTTGAACGATTTCAACGATCTAAAATGCTTGAAAATAGTATTTTTAGCAAAACAGCACGTTTTGAGCTTTTAATCTGCGTTTTAACGCGTAAAACAGCAAAAAAACGACGAATTTTTATTATTCGTTTTTATTAATATTTGCTCTATTTGAACGATTTCAACGATCTAAAATGTTTGAAAATGCTTATTTTAGCAAAACAGCACGTTTTAGCTTTAATCTGCGTTTAACGCGTAAAACACATAAAAACGACGAAATTTTTATTATTCGTTTTTATTAATATTGCGTAATTTGAACGATTTCAACGATCAAAGTGCTTGAAAATGATTTTTTAGCAAAACACACGTTTTGTGCTTTAATCTGCGTTTAAACGCGTAAAACAGCATAAAACGACGAATTTTTATTATTAGTTTTTTATAATATTGCTTAAATTTGAACGACTTCCGATCTAAAATGCTTGAAAAGCTGATTTTAAGCAAAAGCGATTTTGAGCTTAATCTGCTTTAACGCGTAAACGATAAACGACGAAATTTTATTATCTGTTTTATTAAAAGCGTCTATTTGAACGATTTCAACGCATAAAGTGCTAAAAGAATTTTAAAACGTTTTGACTTAATTGCTTTAACGCGTAAAACAGCATAAAACGAGAAATTTTTATTATTCGTTTTTATTAATATTGCGTCTATTTGAACGATTTCAACGATCTAAAAATGCTTGAAAATGATTATTTTAGCAAACAGCACGTTTTGAGCTTTCTGCGTTTTTAACGCGTAAACAGCAATGTAAAACGACGAATTTTTATTATTCGTTTTTATTAATATTGCGTCTATTTAACGATTTCAACGATCATAAAATGCTTGAAAATGATTATTTTAGCAAAACAGCACGTTTGAGCTTTAATCTGCGTTTTAACGCGTAAAACAGCATAAAACACAATTTTTATTATTCGTTTTATTAATATGCGTCTATTTGAACGATTTCAACGATCTAAATGCTTGAAAATGATTATTTTAACAAACACGTTTTGAACTTTAATCTGCGTTTTAACGCGTAAAACAGCATAAAAACGACGATTTTTATTATTACTTTTATTAATAGCTTCTTTTTTGAACGATTTCAGCGATTAAAATGCTTAAATGCTTATTTTAGCAAAACAGCACGTTTGAGCTTTTAATCGCGTTTTAACGCGTAAACAGCATAAAAAAACGACGAAATTTTTATTATTCTTTTTTATTAATATTGCGTCTATTTGAACGATTTCAACGATCTAAAATGCTTGAAAATGATTATATTAGCAAAACAGCACGTTTTGAGCTTTAATCTGCGTTTTAACGCGTAAAACAGCATAAAACGACGATTTTTTGATTCGTTTTTAATATTGCTTCTATTTGAACGATTTCAACGATCTAAAATGCTTGAAAATGCTTATTTTAGCAAAACAGCACGTTTTGAGCTTTATTCTGCGTTTTAACGCGTAAAAGCCATAAAACGACAATTTTATTATTCTTTTATTAATATGCGTCTATTTAACGATTTCAACGATTAATCTTGAAATGTTATTTTAGCAAAACAGCACGTTTTGAGCTTTAATCTGCATTTTAGCGTAAACAGCATAAAACGAGAATTTTTATTATTCGTTTTTATTAATATTGCGTCTATTTAAACGATTTCAACGATCTAAATGCTTGAAAAGCTTATTTTAGCAAAACAGCACGTTTTGAGTTTTTAATCTGCGTTTTAACGCGTAAAACAGCATAAAACGACGAATTTTTATTATTCGTTTTATTAATATTGCAGTCTATTTAATCGATTTCAACGATCTAAAAATGCTTAAAAAAGCGTTTTTTAGCAAACAGCACGTTTTGAGTTTAATCTGCGTTTTAACGCGTAAAACAGCATAAAAACGACGAAATTTTTATTATTGTTTTATTAAATTGCTCTATTTGAACGATTTCAACGATCATAAAGAGCATTGAAAATGTTATTTTCAAACAGCACGTTTTGAGCTTTAATCTGCGTTTAACGCGTAAAACAGCATAAAACGACGAAATTTTATTATTGTTTTTATTAATATTGCGTCTATTTGAAACGATTTCAACGATCTAAAGTGCTTGAAAATGATTATTTTAGCAAAAACAGCACGTTTTGAGCTTTAATCTGCGTTTTAACGCGTAAAACAGCATAAAACGACGAAATTTTTATTATTCGTTTTTATTAAAAATTGCGTCTATTTGAAACGATTTCAACGATCTAAAAGTTTTTTAAATTTTGTTTCTATTTGAACGATTTCAGCGATAAAAAAATGCTTGAAAATGCTTATTTTAGCAAAAACAGCACGTTTTGAGTTTTTTAATCTGCTTTTTTAACGCGTAAAACAGCAAAAAAACGACAAAATTTTTTATTATTCTTTTTTTATTAATATTGCGTCTATTTGAACGATTTCAACGATCTAAAATGCTTAAAAATGATTATTTTAGCAAAACAGCACGTTTTGAGTTTTTAATCTGCTTTTTAAAACGCGTAAAAAAAGCATAAAAACGACGTTTTTTTTAGTTCTTTTTTTAATTTTTGCTTCTTTTTGGGAACGATTTCAACGATCTAAAGTGCTTGAAAATGATTATTTTAGCAAAACAGCACGTTTTGAGTTTTAATCTGCGTTTTAACGCGTAAAACAGCAAAAAAACGACGGAAATTTTTTATTATTTTTCTTTTTTATTAATATTGCGTCTATTTGAACGATTTAACGACCCCAAAATGCGAATATGATTATTTTAGAAAAACGGCACTTTTTGAGCTTTAATCTGCTTTTTTAACGCGTAAAACAGCAAAAAAACGACGAATTTTTATAATTCGTTTTTTAGTAATATTGCTTCTATTTGAACGATTTCAACGATCTAAAATGCTTGAAAATGCTTATTTTAGCAAAACAGCACGTTTTGAGCTTTAATCTGCGTTTTAACGCGTAAAACGCTTATAAACACGACAGAAATTTTTATTATTCGTTTTTATTAATATTGCGTCATTTGAAGATTTCAACGATCTAAAATGCTTAAGAGAAAATGATTATTTTAGCAAATCAGCACGTTTTAGTGAAAATCTGCGTTTTAACGCGTAAAACAGCATAAAAACGACAATTTTTATTATTCGTTTTTTATTAATATTGCTTCTATTTGAACGATTTCAACGATCTAAAATGCTTGAAAATGCTTATTTTAGCAAAACAGCACGTTTTGAGCTTTTAATCTGCGTTTTATCGCGTAAAACTGCATAAAAACGACGAATTTTTTTATTATTCGATTTTTATTAATGTGCGTCTATTTGAACGGTTTCAACGATCTAAAGTTAGCGAAAATGATTATTTTAGCAAAACAGCACGTTTTGAGCTTTAATCTGCGTTTTATCGCGTAAAGAGCAAAGCATAAAAACGACGAAATTTTTATTATTCGTTTTTATTAATATTGCTGCGTCTATTTGAACGATTTCAACAATCTAAAATGCTTGAATATGATTATTTTAGCAAAACAGCACGTTTTTTGAGCTTTAATCTGCGTTTTTTAACGCGTAAAACAGCATAAAACGACGAATTTTTATTATTCGTTTTTATTAATATTTCTTCTATTTGAACGATTTCAACAATCTAAAATGCTTGAAAATGCTTATTTTAGCAAAAACAGCACGTTTTGAGCTTTAATCTGCGTTTTAAGGCGTAAAACAGCATAAAAACGACGAAATTTTTATTATTGGTTTTTATTAATATTGCGTCTATTTGAACGATTTCAACGATCTAAAATGCTTGAAAATGCTTATTTTAGCAAAACAGCACGTTTTGAGCTTTAATCTGCGTTTAACATAAAGCCAGCATAAAACGACGAGAATTTTATTATTCGTTTTATTAATGTGTGCGTCTATTTGAACGATTTCAAAGATCTAAAATGCTTGAAAATGATTATTTTAGCAAAACAGCACGTTTGAGCAATCTGCGTTTTAACGCGCGTAAAACAGCTTGCTCACTTGACAAGATTTTTATTATTCGTTTTTTATTAATATTGCTTCTATTTGAACGATTTCAACGATCTAAAATGCTTGAAAATGCTTATTTTAGCAAAACAGCACACGTTTGAGCTTTAATCTGCGTTTTTTAACGCGTATTAAAACAGCATAAAACGACGAAATTTTTTATTATTCGTTTTTTTATTAATATTGCGTCTATTTGAAGATTTCAACGATCTAAAATGCTTGAAAATGATTATTTTCAGCAAAACGGCACGTTTGAGCTTTAATCTGCGTTTTAACGCGTAAAACAGCATAAAACGACGAATTTTTTATTATTCGTTTTATTAATATTTACTTCTATTTGAACATTTCAACGATCTAAAATGCTTGAAAATGCTTGTACAGCAAAACAGCACGTTTTGAGCTTTTTAATCTGCGTTTTAACGCGCGTAAAACGCCTCAAAACGACAGAGATTTTTTATTATTCGTTTTTTATTAATATTGCGTCTAATTGAACGATTTCAACGATCTAAAATGCTTGAGAGAGAGAAATGATTATTTTGTAAAACAGCACGTTTGAGCTTTTAATCTGCGTTTTAACGCGTAAAACAGCATAAAAACGACAGATTGCAATATTCGTTTTTTTTATTAATATTGCTTCTATTTGAACGATTTCAACGATCTAAATGCTTGAAAATGCTTATTTTAGCAAAACAGCGTTTGAGCTTTAATCTGCGTTTAACGCGTAAAACAGCATAAAAACGACGAAATTTTTATTATTCGTTTTTTATTAATATTGCGTCTATTTGAACGGTTCAACGATCTAAAGTGCTTGAAAATGATTATTTCCAGCAAAACAGCACGTTTTGAGCTTTTAATCTGCGTTTTAACGCGTAAAACAGCATAAAACGACAGAGATTTTTATTATTCGTTTTTATTAATGTGCGTCTATTTGAACGATTTCAGCGATCTAAAATGCTTGAATATGATTATTTTAGCAAAACAGCACGTTTTGAAGGCTTTTAATCTGCGTTTTAGCGCGTAAAACAGCATAAAACGACGAATTTTTATTATTCGTTTTATTAATATTTCTTTATTTGAATTGATTTCAACGATCTAAAATGCTTGAAAATACTTATTTTATGGAAACAGCACGTTTTGAAGAGCTTTAATCTGCTGCGTTTTTAACGCGTAAAACAGCTTATAAAAACGACGAAATTTTTATTATTCGTTTTTATTAATGTACGTCTATTTGAACGATTTCAGCGATCACAAAAATGCTTGAATATGAGATTATTTAGCAAAACAGCACGTTTTTGAGCTTTTAATCTGCGTTTTAACGCGTAAAACAGCATAAAACGAGCAGATTTTTATTATTCGTTTTTTATTTAATATTTTCTATGCTTTTATTTGAACGATTTCAACGATCTAAAATGCTTGAAAGTATTTTAGCAAAACAGCACGTTTTGATCTTTAATCTGCGTTTAACGCGTAAAACAGCCTCAAAACTTGACAGAGGTACATTATTCGTTTTTATTAATATTACGCGTCTAATTGAACGATTTGTGATCCTAAAATGCTTGAAAATGATTATTTTAGCAAAACGAAGCACGTTTGAGCTTTAATCTGCACGTTTAACGCGTAAAACAACATAAAAACGACAGATTTATTATTCGTTTTTATTAATATTTCTTCTATTTGAACGATTTCAACAATCTAAAATGCTTGAAAATACTCTTATTTTAGCCAAAACAACACGTTTGAGCTTTAATCACTGCGTTTTAAGGCGTAAAACAGCATAAAACGGCAATTTTTTATTATTGGTTTTATTAATATTGCGTCTATTTGAACGATTTCAACGATCTAAAAGTGCTTGAAAATGATTATTTTAGCAAAACAGCGTTTTGAGCTTTAATCTGCGTTTTATCGCGTAAAACAGCAACATAAAAACGACAGAAATTTTTATTATTCGTTTTTATTAATATTGCGCGCGTCTATTTGAACGATTTCAACAATCTAAAATGCTTGAATATGATTATTTTAGCAAACAGCACGTTTTGAAGGCTTTAATCCGTTTTTAACGCGTAAAACAACACAAAACGACAGATTTTTATTATTCACGTTTTTATTAATATTTCTTCTATTTGAACGATTTCAACAATCTAAAATGCTTGAAAATGCTTATTTTAGCAGCAAAACAGCACGTTTGAGCTTTAATCTACTTTACGTTTTAAGGCATTACACAACTTAACATAAAAACGACGAAATTTTATTATTGGTTTTTTATTAATAGTGCGTCTATTTGAACGATTTCAACGATCTAAAATGCTTGAAAATGCTTATTTTTAGCAAAACAGCACGTTTTGAGCTTTAATCTGCGTTTTAACGCGTAAAACGCAACGCATATAGAAACGACAGAAACTTTTTATTATTTAGACTTTATTAATATTGCGCGTCTATTTGAACGATTTCAAAAGATCTAAAATGCTTGAAAATGATTATTTTAGCAAAACAGCACGTTTTGAGCTTTAATCTGCGTTTTTAACGCGTAAAACAGCATAAAACGACGAATTTTTATTATTCGTTTTATTAATATTGCTTCTATTTGAACGATTTCAACGATCTAAAATGCTTGAAAATGCTTATTTTAGCAAAACAGCACGTTTTGAGCTTTAATCTGCGTTTTAACTTGCGTAAAACAACATAAAAGCGACTGAATTTTTTAATATTCGTTTTTATTAATATTGCTTCTATTTAACGATTTAAAAGATCTAAAATGCTTAAAAAATGCTTATTTTAGCAAAACAGCACGTTTTGAGCTTTAATCTGCTTTTTAACGCGTAAAACAGCATAAAAACGACGAAATTTTTATTATTCGTTTTTATTAATATTGCGTCTTTTTGGGAAACGATTTAACGATCAAAAAGTGCTTGAAAATGATTATTTTAGCAAAAGCAGTTTTGGCTTAATCTGCGTTTTAACGCGTAAAACAGCATAAAACGACGAAATTTTTGATTATTCGTTTTATTAATATTGCGTCTATTTGACGATTTCAACGATCAAAAAAATGCTTGAATATGATTATTTTAGCAAAACAGCACTTTTGAGTTTTAATCTGCGTTTTAAGCGTAAAACAGCATAAAACGACGAATTTTTTATTATTGTTTTTAATATTTATTTTGAACGATTTCAACGATTAAAATGCTTGAAAATGCCTTATTTTAGCAAAACAGCAACGTTTAGCTTTAATCTGCGTTTTAACGCGTAAAACAGCATAAAACGACAAATTATATTGTTTTTATTAAATGCGTCTATTTGAAGGGATTTCAACGATCTAAAAATGCTTGAATATGATTATTTTAAAAACAGATTTTGAGTTTAATCTGCGTTTTTAACGCAAACAGCTTTAAAGCGAATTTTTATTACGTTTTAAATATTTTTTTTATTTGAACGATTTAACGATCTAAAATGCTTGAAAATGCTTAATTTTAGCAAAACAACTTTTTTGATCTTTAATCTGCGTTTAACGCTTAACAGCATAAAAACGACGAAATTTTATTATTCGTTTTATTAATATTGCGTCTAATTGAACGATTTCAACGATCTAAAAATGCTTGAAAAATGATTATTTTAGCAAACAGCACGTTTTGAGTTTAATCTGCTTTTTAACGCTAAAACAGCATAAAAACGACGAATTTTTATTATTCGTTTTATTAATTCATTTGAACGATTTCCAATCAAAAAATGCTGAAAATGCTTATTTTAGCAAAACAGCACTTTTTTGAGCTTTACGCGTTTTAAGGCAAAAACAGCATAAAAACGACGAATTTTTTATTATTGGTTTTATTAATATTGCGTCTATTTGAACGATTTCAACGATTTTAAAGTGCTTAAAATGATTATTTTAGCAAACAGCACGTTTTGAGCTTTAATCTGCGTTTTATCGCGTAAAACAGCATAAAAACGACGAAATTTTTAATTCGTTTTTATTAATATTGCGCTTTTTTAAACGATTTCCCAATAATTTAAATTTTTTTAAAAAAAAAAAAAAAAAAAAAAAAAAAAAAAAAAAAAAAAAAAAAAAAAAAAAAAAAAAAAGGGGGGGGGGGGGGGGGGGGGGGG
>NW_027046180.1:0-30882 GCF_025399875.1 Dalotia coriaria | reverse complement strand
AAAGGGTCCCCTTGTTTTGCTAAAATAAAAAAGCATTTTCAAGCTTTTTTAGATCGTTGAAATCGTTCAAATGGAAAATATTAATAAAAATTCGTCGTTTTTATGCTGTTTTACGACTTAAAACGCAGATTAAAGCTCAAAACGTGTTTTTGTTAAAATAAGCATTTTAAGCATTTTAGATCGTTGAAATCGTTCAAATAGAAGCAATATTAATAAAAACGAATAAAAATTCGCGTTTTTATGCTGTTTACGCGTTAAAACGCAGTTTTAAACTCAAACGTGCTGTTTTGCTAAAATAAGCGTTTTCAAGCATTTCAGATCGTTGAAATCCGTTCAAATAGACGCAATATTAATAAAAACGAATGATAAAAATTCGTCGTTTTAATGCTGTTTTACGCGTTAAAACGCAATTAAAAGCTCAAAACTTGTTTTGCAAAATAAGCATTTTCAAGCATTTTAGATCGTTGAAATCGTTCAAATAGACGCAATATTAATGAAAACGAATAATAAAATTTCGTCTTTTAATGTGTGTTTTGACGCGTTAAAACCAGAATAAAAAAACGTGCTGTTTTGCTTTAAAAAAATTTTCAGCATTTTAATCGTTGAAATCGTTTCAAAATAAACATTTAAAAAAAATAATAAAAATTCGTCGTTTTATGCTGTTTACGCGTTAAAACGCAGATTAAAGTCATTGATTGTTAAAATAAATTTCAAATTTTAAGACGTTAAATTTCAAAAAAAGCATTTTAATAAAACGATAATAAAATTGTTAAAGGTTTTTTGCAAAAAAGCAAAAAAAAAAAGGTTTTTTTTTTAAAAAAAAAAAAAAAAAAGGAAAAAAAATTTGGTTTTTTTTGGGGGAAAAAAAAAATTTTTTTTCCCCTTTTTTTTTAAAAAAAAAAAAAATTTTTTTAAAATTTTCCCAAAAAAATTTTTTTTTAAAAAAAAAAAAATTTGCGTTTTTTTTTCCGAAAAAAAAAATTTTTTTAAACCTTTTTTGCGAAAAAAAAATTTTTTTAAAAAAGGTTTTTTTTTTTTAAAATTTTAAAAAAAAAAAAAAAACCTTTTTAAAAAAATTTTTTTTTTGGGAAAAAAGGAAAAAATTTTTGAAAAAAATTTTTTTTTAAAAGGGAAAAAAAAAATTTTAAAAAATTTTAAAAAAATTTTTTTTTTTAAAATTTTTTTTTTTAAAATTTTTTTAAAAAATTTTTTTAAAAAATTTTTTAAAAAAAAATTTAAATTTTAAAAAATAAAAAAATTTTTTTTTAAAGGGGCCCGTTTTTTTTTTCCCAAAAATTTTTTTAAAAAAAAGGTTTTTTTGCAAAAAAAAAAAAAAAAAAGGGGGGAAATTTAAAAAAAAAAAAAAATTTTGGAAAAATTTTTTTTTTTTTTAAAATTAAAAACCCAAAAAAAAGGGGGTTTTTTCCCAAAAAATTTTTGGGGTTTTTTTAAAAAGGAAAATAAAAAAAAAAAAAAAAAAATTTTTTTCCTTTTTAAATTTTTTTGGGGAAAAAAAACAAAAAAAAAAAAATTTTTAAAAAATTTTTTTGGTTTTAAAAAAAAAAAAAAAAAAAAATTTTCGTTTTTTTTTTTGGGGAAAAAAAAAAACCAAAAGGGTTTTTTTAAAAAAAAAAATTTTTTTGGAAACCCCAAAAAAACCTTTTTAAAAAAAAAAAAAAAAATTTTTTTTTTTTTTACGCTTTAAAAAAAATTTAAAACTCAAAACGTGCTTTTTTTTAAAAAAAATTTTAAATTTTTGTCGTTAAATCTTTTCCCTAAGCTTTAAAAAAACGAAAAAAAAAAAAATTTGCTTTTTTTGCTTTTTAGTTGCAGAAACTCAAAAGGCTTTTTTAAAAAAGATTTTAAAATTTTGTTTAAAAATTTCCTAAAGAAATTAAAAAAAAAAATTTTTTTAAAAATTTTTTTTTTTAAAAGGAAAAAAAAGGCTTTTTTAAAAAAAAAAATTTTCCCTTTTTTGATCGTTAAACGTTAAAAGCAAAAATTTAAAACGAAAAAAAAAATTTTGCTTTTTTAGGTTTTTTACCGTTAAAACGAAATTTAAAAAAAAAGGGTTTTTAAATGCTTTTAAGCTTTTAGCGTTAAACGTTAAAAATAAAACTTTAAAAAAAAAAGAAAATAAAAATTCGCTTTTTATCGTTTTCGTTAAAAGGTTTTTAAAAAAACTTTTTTAAAATTTTTTTTGCTTTTAGAGTTAAAACGCAAATAAACTAAAAAACGTTAAAAATTTTTTTTTTTGCTTTTTTACGTTAAACGAAATTTAAAATAAAATTTTTTTTTTAAAATGCTTTTAAAACTTTTAACGTTAAACGTTAAATAAGGGTTTAAAAAAAAAATAAAAAGCTTTTATGTGACGTTAAAACGCATTAAAAAAAGGGGAAAATAAGCATTTTAAGTTTTTTAAAAACGTTAAATAACGTTTTAAAAAAAAAAAAAAATTTCCCTTTTTTTTTGTTTTTTTACGGTTAAAACGCAAAAAAAAAAGGGTTTTTTAAAAAAAATTTTTAAATTTTTTAAAAACCAAATAAAAAATTTTTAAAAAAAATAAAAAATTCGTCTTTTTTTTTTTAAAAGCTTTAAATAAAACTTTTTTTTAAAATGCTTTTAAAACTTTTTAGCGTTAAACGTTAAATAAAAAATTTTAAAAAAAAAAAAAATTTCCTTTTTAATTTTTTTTCCGTTAAAAGCAATTAAACTAAAATGCTTTTTGTTTTGTTTTTAAGCATTTAAACTTAAACTTTCTGCCAATAAATAAAAAGTTTAAAAAAAATTTTTTTTTATGCTTTTTATTAAAACGAATTAAAAAAATTTGCTTTTTGCAAAATAAGCATTTTAAATTTTAACGTTGTCTTAAATAAAGCTTTTTAAAAAAAAGATTAAAAATTTTAAAAAAAAATTTTTCCCTTAAAACGAATTAAATAAAATTCTGTTTTGCTTAATTTTTAAGCATTTTAAAAGTTTAAATCGTTTAGAGAAATTTTAAAAAAATTAAAAATTTCGGGCTTTTTAAAATTAAAAAGGAAAAAAATGTGTTTTTTTAGTTTTCAAGCATTTTAGATCGTTGAAATCGTTTAAATAGAAGCAATATTAATAAAAACGAATAATAAAAATTCGCCATTTTATGCTGTTTTACGCGTTAAAACGCAGATTAAAGCTCAAAACGTGCTGTTTTGCTAAAATAAGCATTTTCAAGCATTTTAGATCGTTGAAATCGTTCAAATAGACGCAATATTAAAAACGAATAATAAAAATTTCGTCGTTTTTTATGCTGTTTTACGTTAAAAGATTAAATAAAACGTGCTGTTTTGCTAAAATAAGCATTTTCAAGCATTTTGATCGTTGAAATCGTTCAAATAGACAATTATAAAAACAAAATAAAAAATTTGTTTTTTCTGTTTGCGTTAAAAACGGATTAAAAGCTCAAAACGTGCTGTTTTGCTAAAATAACATTTTCAAGCATTTTAGATCGTTAGAAATCGTTGAAAAAACGAATATAATAAAAAGAATATTAAAGTCGTTTTTCATGCTTTTACGCGTTAAAACGCAGATTAAAGCTCTAAAACGTGTTTTTGCTAAAAAAGCATTTTCAAGCATTTTAGATCGTTGAAATCGTTGCAAATAGACGCAATATTAATAAAAACGAATAATAAAAATTTCGTCGTTTTATGCTGTTTTACGCGTTAAAACGCGATTAAACTCAAAACTGTTTTGCTAATAACATTTTAAGCATTTTAAGCATTTAAATCGTTGAAATACGATTAAATAAAACAAATAATAAAAATCGTATTAAATTCGTTTTTATGCTGTTAAAGCAGTTAACTCAAAACGCTGTTTGCTAAAACGCTTTTCTGTTTTAAAATAGTGAATCTTCAAATAGAGATGTTTGTAAATCGAATATAAATAGTGCAATATTAATAAGTTTACGGGTTATAAAATTGCAGTTTAAAGCTCGTTTTACCGTTTAAACAATAAAGCATGTAAGCATTTTGCTAGAAAACTTTTAAAGAAGCAATTTAATAAAACGATAATCAAAAGCACATATTTAAAATGCGAATTTTAATAAAACGCGATTTAAACTCAAAGTTTTACTGTTTAGCTAAAATAAGCATTTCAAAGCATTTAATTGTTGAAATCTAAATAAGCACATTTAATAAAACGAATAATAAACGTTAATCGTTTTAAATGTGTTTAAGTTAAAACGCAGAATAAAAATCGTCGTTTTGTTTTAGCGTTAAATAAGCATTCAAGATTTAATCGTAAAGATCTGTTTTCAAAATAGAGCAATATTATAAGACGTTAATTTCGTCGTTTAAATGTGTTTTACGCTTAAAAGCAGATATAAGGCTCAAAACGTGTCTGTTTTGCTTAATAAAATTCAAGCATTTAAGATCGTTGAATGTTTCAAAAGACGCAATTATTAATATAACGAATAGTAAAAATTATCGTTTTATGATTTTAACAGCGATAAAAACGCGATTAAAGTCTCTAAAACGTGCTGTTTTGCTAAAATAAGCATTTTCAAGCATTTTAGATCGTTGAAATCGTTGAAATGGACGCAATATTAATAATAAACTAATGAAAATATGTCGTTTTATAAAGCTGTTTTACGTTAAAACGCAGATTAAACTCAAAACGTGCTGTTTGGTTAAACAATTAAGCATTTTCAAGCATTTTAGATCGTTGAAAATCGTTCAAATTAGCTTGCATTATTAATAAAACGAATAATAAAAATTTCGTCGTTTTATGCTGTTTTACGGTTAAAACGCAGATTAAAGCTCAAAACGTGCTGTTTTGCTAAAATAAGCATTTTCAAGCATTTTAGATCGTTGAAATCGTTCAAATAGAAGCAATATTAATAAAAACGAATAATAAAAATTCGCCGTTTTATGCTGTTTTACGCGTTAAAACGCAGATTAAAAGCTCAAAACGTGCTGTTTTGCTAAAATAAGCATTTTCAAGCATTTTAGATTGTTAAAATCGTTCAAATAAAACGCAATATTAATAAAAACGAATAATAAAAATTTCGTCGTTTTATGCTGTTTTACGCGTTAAAACGCAGATTAAAGCTCAAAACGTGCTGTTTTGCTAAAATAAGCATTTTCAAGCATTTTAGATCGTTGAAATCGTTCAAATAAAACGTAATATAATAAAAAACGAATAATAAAAATTCGTCTTTTTTATGCTGTTTTACGCGTTAAAACGCAGAATTAAAGCTCAAAACGTGATGTTTTGCTAAAATAAGCAATTTCAAGCATTTTAAATCGTTGGAATCGTTCAAATAGACGCAATATTAATAAAAACGAATAATAAAAATTTCGTCGTTTTATGCTGTTTACGCGTTAAAACGCAGATTAAAAGCTCAAAACGTGCTGTTTTGCTAAAATAAGTCATTTTCAAGCATTTTAGATCGTTGAAATCGTTCAAATAGAAGCAATATTAATAAAAACGAATAATAAAAATTCGTCGTTTTATGCTGTTTTACGCGTTAAAACGCAGATTAAAGCTCAAACGTGCTGTTTTGCTAAAATAAGGATTTTCAAGCATTTTAGATCGTTAAAATCGTTCAAATAGAAGCAATATTAATAAAAACGAATAATAAAAATTCGTCGTTTTATGCTGTTTTACGCGTTAAAACGCAGAATAAAGCTCAAAACGTGCTGTTTTGCTAAAATAAGCATTTTCAAGCATTTTAGATCGTTGAAATCGTTCAAATAGACGCAATATTAATAAAAACGAATAATAAAAATTTCGTCGTTTTATGCTGTTTTACGCGTTAAAACGCAGATAAAAGCTCAAAACGTGCTGTTTTGCTAAAATAAGGATTTTCAAGCATTTTAGATCGTTGAAATCGTTCAAATAGACGCAATATTAATAAAACGAATAATAAAAATTCGTCGTTTTTATGCTGTTTTACGCGTTAAAACGCAGATTAAAAGCTCAAACGTGCTGTTTTGCTAAAATAAGCATTTTCAAGCATTTTAGATCGTTGAAATCGTTCAAATAGCACTTATAAAATAAAAACGAATAATAAAAATTTTGTCGTTTTTATGCTGTTTTACGCGTTAAAACGCAGAATAAAGCTCAAAACGTGCTGTTTTGCTAAAATAAGCATTTTCAAACATTTTAGATCGTTGAAATCGTTCAAATAGACGCAATATTAATAAAACGAATAATAAAAATTTCGTCGTTATTATGCTGTTTTACGCGTTAAACGCAGATAAAAAGCTCAAAACGTGCTGTTTTGCTAAAATAAGCATTTTCAAGCATTTTAGATCGTTGAAATCGTTCAAATAGACGCAATATTAATAAAAACGAATAATAAAAATTCGACGTTTTTATGCTGTTTTCGCGTTAAAACGCAGATTAAAGCTCAAAACGTGCTGTTTTGCTAAAATAAGCATTTTCAAGCATTTTAGATCGTTGAAATCGTTCAAATAGACGCAATAAAATAAAAACGAATAATAAAAATTTTGTCGTTTTATGCTGTTTACGCGTTAAAACGCAGAATAAAGCTCAAAACGTGCTGTTTTGCTAAAATAAGCATTTTCAAACATTTTAGATCGTTGAAATCGTTCAAATAGACGCAATATTAATAAAAACGAATAATAAAATTTCGTCGTTTTTTGCTGTTTTACGCGTTAAAACGCAGATAAAAGCCCCAAAACGTGCTGTTTTGCTAAAATAAGCATTTTCAAGCATTTTAGATCGTTGAAATCGTTCAAATAGACGCAAATTAATAAAAACGAAAAATTTATCGACGTTTTTATGCTGTTTTCGCGTTAAAAACGCAGATTAAAGCTCAAAACGTGCTGTTTTGCTAAAAAAACATTTTCAAGCATTTTAGATCGTTGAAATCTTTTAAATAGAAGCAATATTATAAAAACGAATAATAAAAATTTCGTCTTTTATGCTTTTTTACGCGTTAAAACGCAGATTAAAGCTCAAAACGTGCGTTTTGCAAAAATTTAGCATTTTAAGCATTTTAGTCGTTGAAATGTTTAAATAGAGCAATATAATAAAAACGAATAAAAAAAAAATTCGTCTTTTTTATGCTGTTTTTAGCGTTAAAACGCAGATTAAAACTCAAAACGTGCTGTTTTGCAAAAATTTAGCTTTTTAAGCATTTTAGTCTTTGAAATCGTTCAAATAAAAACAATATTAATAAAAACGAATAAAAAAAAAAATTCGTCTTTTTTTATGCTTTTTTACGGGGTTAAAACGCGGATTAAAGTTTTAAAACGTGCTGTTTTGCTAAAAAAAAAGCATTTTAAAAGCTTTTTTAGATGGGTTGGGGAAATCGTTAAATAGAAGAAAATATTAATAAAAACGAATAATAAAAATTCGTCTTTTTTATGCTTTTTTTACAGTTAAAACGCAGATTAAAGTAAAACGTGCTTTTTTTTTGTTAAAAAAAACTTTTTTCCCAAGCTTTTTTTAGTTTGGGGGAAATCTTTCCCAAATAAAGCAATATTAATAAAACAAAATAATAAAAATTCGTCGTTTTTATGCTTTTTTACGCTTTAAAAACGCAGATTAAAAGTTAAAACGTGCTTTTTTTGCAAAATAAGCGTTTTAAGCTTTTTTAGATCTTTGGGGAAATCGTTCAAAAGGGAAGCAAAAATTAATAATATGGTTTTTTTGTAAAGTGGGTTTTTATGATCGAGATTTTTTGGGGAAAACGTCTTTTGGTGATATAATTTTTTGTTTTTTTTGCAATTTTTTGAAACCCTTTCCCGGCACTTCACATTTTTTTTTTACTGTTGGCCCCGCACACACAAATTTTTTATGGGCCCGGGTAAAACATTCAAAAAATTTTCCCGCACGAGAAAAATCCCCATTCGTTTTTTTATGCCGCTAGAGTGAGAGAGACGGAAGGGTCGGTCAACTCACTCGAACGCTTTAAATGGCAAAGGAATGACTGGCAGCGCTCGAGGGTGAGACGGGAAAATCGGTCCGTTTTTGAATTCTGAGGGGGGGGTCGGAAATTTACTGGCGGCGCCTCGAGGGTGAGACGGGAAAATCGGTCCGTCCTCTCGTTATAACGAGGGGGGGTTCCAAAACGTCGACCTTTGCTCCTTTACACGTTTCTGAACAGTCCCCCAAAAAAACGATTTTAAAAAATTTTTCACGTCAAAAAAGAATAATAAAAAAATTTGTCTTTTTTTGCTGTTTTACGCGTTAAAAAGAAAATTAAAAATCAAAACGTGCTGTTTTTTTAAAAAAAGGATTTTTTAAGCATTTTAGATCGTTGAAATCGTTCAAATAGAAACTATTAATAAAAACGAATAATAAAAATTTCGTCGTTTTATGCTGTTTTACGCGTTAAAACGCAGAATAAAGCTCAAAACGTGATGTTTTGCTAAAATAAGCAATTTCAAGCATTTTAAATCGTTGAAATCGTTCAAATAGAACGCAATATTAATAAAAACGAATAATAAAAATTTCGTCGTTTTTATGCTGCTTTACGCGTTAAAACGCAGATTAAAGCTCAAAACGTGCTGTTTTGCTAAAATAATCATTTTCAAGCATTTTAGATCGTTGAAATCGTTCAAATAGAAGCAATAAATAAAAACGAATAATAAAAAATTCGTCGTTTTTATGCTGTTTTACGCGTTAAAACGCAGATTAAAGCTCAAAACGTGCTGTTTTGCTAAAATAAGCATTTTCAAGCATTTTAGATCGTTGAAATCGTTCAAATAGACGCAATATTTAAAAAAACGAATAATAAAAATTTCGTCATTTTATGCTGTTTTTACGCGTTTAAAACGCGAGTAAAAGCTCAAAACGTGCTGTTTTGCTAAAATAAGCATTTTCAAGCATTTTAGATCGTTGAAATCGTTCAAATAGAGCAATATTAATAAAAACGAATAATAAAAATTCGCGTTTTATGCTGTTTTACGGTTAAAACGCAGATTAAAGCTCAAAACGTGCTGTTTTGTTAAAATAAGCATTTTCAAGCATTTTAGATCGTTGAAATCGTTCAAATAGAAGCAATATTAATAAAAACGAATAATAAAAAATTCGTCGTTTTGATGCTGTTTTACGCGTTAAAACCAGATTAAAACTCAAAACGTGCTGTTTTTGCTAAAATAAGCATTTTCAAGCATTTTAGATCGTTGAAATCGTTTAAATAGACGCAATATTAATAAAAACGAATAATAAAAAATTTTCGTCGTTTTTGCTGTTTTACGCGTTAAAACGCAGATTAAAGCTCAAAACGTGCTGTTTTGCTAAAATAAGCATTTTCAAGCATTTTAGATCGTTGAAATCGTTCAAATAGAAGCAATATTAATAAAAACGAATAATAAAAATTCGTCGTTTTTATGCTGTTTTTACGCGTTAAAACGCAGATTAAAGCTCAAAACGTGCTGTTTTGCTAAAATAAGCATTTTCAAGCATTTTGATCGTTGAAATCGTTCAAATAGACGCAATAAAAATAAAAACAATAATAAAAAATTTGTCGTTTTATGCTGTTTTACGCGTTAAAACGCAAAATTAAAGCTCAAAACGTGCTGTTTTGTTAAAATAAAGCATATTTAAACATTTTAGATCGTTGAAATCGTTCAAATAGACGCAATATTAATAAAAACGAATAAAAAAAATTTCGTCGTTTTATGCTGTTTTACGCGTTAAAACGCAGTTTAAAACTCAAAACGTGCTGTTTTGCTAAAATAAGCATTTTCAAGCATTTTGATCGTTGAAATCGTTCAAATAGACGCAATATTAATAAAACGAATAATAAAAATTCGACGTTTTTATGCTGTTTTACGCGTTAAAACGCAGATTAAAACTAAAAAACGTGCTGTTTTGCTAAAATAAGCATTTTCAAGCATTTTAGATCGTTGAAATCGTTCAAATAGAAGCAATATTAATAAAAACTAATAATAAAAATTCGTCGTTTTTATGCTGTTTTACGAGTTAAAACGCAGATTAAAGCTCAAAACGTGCTGTTTTGTTAAAATAAGCATATTTAAGCATTTTAGATCGTTGAAATCGTTCAAATAGAAGCAATATTAATAAAAACGAATAATAAAAATTCGTCGTTTTTATGCTGTTTTACGCGTTAAAACGCAGATTAAAGCTCAAAACGTGCTGTTTTGCTAAAATAAGCATTTTCAAGCATTTTACGTTGAAATCGTTCAAATAGACGCAATATTAATAAAAACGAATAATAAAAAATCGTCGTTTTTATGCTGTTTTACGCGTTAAAACGCAGATTAAAAGCTCAAAACGTGCTGTTTTGCTAAAATAAGCATTTTCAAGCATTTTAGATCGTTGAAATCGTTCAAATAGAAGCAATATTAATAAAAACGAATAATAAAAATTTCGTCGTTTTATGCTGTTTTACGCGTTAAAACGCAGATTAAAGCTCAAAACGTGCTGTTTTTGCTAAAATAAGCATTTTCAAGCATTTTAGATCGTTGAAATCGTTTAAATAGAAGCAATATTAATAAAAACGAATAATAAAAATTCGTCATTTTTTGCTGTTTTATGCGTTAAAACGCAGATTAAAGCTCAAAACGTGCTGTTTTGCTAAAATTAGCATTTGAAGCATTTTAGGTCGTTGAAATCGTTCAAATAGACGCAATATTAATAAAAACGAATAATAAAATTTCGTCGTTTTTATGCTGTTTTACGCGTTAAAACGCAGATTAAAAGCTCAAAAACGTGCTGTTTTGCTAAAATAAGCATTTTCAAGCATTTTAGATCGTTGAAATCGTTCAAATAGAAGCAATATTAATAAAAACGAATAATAAAAAATTCGCCGTTTTTATGCTGTTTTACGCGTTAAAACGCAGATTAAAAGCTCAAAACGCGCTGTTTTGCTAAAATAAGCATTTTCAAGCATTTTAGGATCGTTGAAATCGTTCAAATAGAAGCAATATTAATAAAAAAACGAATTTCGCACAAAAAATTCGTCGTTTTTATCCCGTTTTACGAGTTAAAACGTAGATTAAAGCTCAAAACGTGCTGGTTTGTTGTACAAGCATTTTCAAGCATTTTAGATCGTTGAAATCGTTCAAATGAAGCAATATTAATAAAAACGAATAATAAAAATTCGTCGTTTTATAAAGTGCCGTTTTACGCGTTAAAAACGCAGATTAAAGTTCAAAACGTGCTGCTGTTTTGCTGCTGTGCCAAGCTGCTTTCAAGCATTTTAGATCGTTGAAATCGTTCAAACAGAAGCAATATTAATAATATGGTTGTTTGTAAAGTAGGTTTACATCGAGATGTTTACGTGATAACGTCTTATTGGTGATATGTGCTTTTGTTTGTTGCAATTGTTGTAACACTCAATTTGCACTTCTGACATTTGTTTTACCGTTAGGCTCCCCGCACTACAAACTTTTTATCGGCCGATAAAACATTCAACGAAAAACTTAACCGCACGAGAAATTCTCCATTCGTTTGTGATGTTGTTAGAGTGAGAGAGACGAAGATCGGTCAACCTTACCTCGAACGCTACGACTGGCACGGAATGACTGGCGCGCTCGAGATGAGACGGAGATCGGTCCGTCTCTCTGGTTCTAACGAGAGGGGGTCGGAATGACTGGCAGCGCTCGAGATGAGACGGGAGATCGGTTCGTCCCTCTCTCGTTATAACGAGGGGGTATATACGCGATCGACCTCACCTGTGACACAGTTTCTCGAACAGTCACCCAATAAAACGATTTCAAAGACGTTATCACGTCAAAAACGAATAAAAAATTCGTCGTTTTATGCTGTTTTACGCGTTAAAACGAAAAATTAAAGCTCAAAACGTGCTGTTTCAAGCGCTAAAATAAGGATTTTCAAGCATTTGTGATCGTTGAAATCGTTCAAATAGAAGCTAACATGCCACAAAACGAATACAAAAATTCGCCGTTTTATGCTGTTTTACGTGCGTTAAAACGTAAGTATGATTTCAAAGCTCAAAACGTGCTGTTTTGCTGCTAAAATAAGCATTTTCAAGCATTTTAGATCGTTAAATCGTTCAAATAGAAGCAATATTAATAAAAAAACGAATAATGTAAAAAAATTCGTCGTTTTATGTTGTTTTACGTTAAAACGCAGATTAAAGCCCAAACGTGCTGTTTTGCTAAAATAAGCATTTTCAAGCATTTCAGATCGTTGAAATCGTTCAAATAGACGCAATAAAAATAAAAACGAATAATGTACCCCCTCGTCGTTTTATGTTGTTTTACGCGTTAAAACGCAGAATAAAAGCTCAAAACGTGATGTTTTGCTAAAATAATCATTTTCAAGCATTTTAGATCGTTGAAATCGTTCAAATAGACGCAATATTTATAAAACGAACAATAAAAATTTCGTCATTTTTATGTTGTTTACGCGTTAAAAACGCTGATTAAAAGCTCAAAACGTGCTGTTTTGCTAAAATAAGCATTTTCAAGCATTTTAGACGTTGAAATCGTTCAAATAGAAGCTTTTAAATATAAAAAACGAATAATAAAAAAATTGTCGTTTTGGCGCTGTTTTTACGAGTTAAAATCGCAGATTAAAGCTCAAAACGTGCTGTTTTGTTAAAATAAGCATTTTTCAAGCATTTTAGATCGTTGAAACTGTTCAAATAGAAGCAATATTAATAAAAAACGAATAATAAAAATTCGTCGTTTTGATGCTGTTTTACACGTTAAAACGCAGATTAAAGCTCAAAACGTGCTGTTTTGCTAAAATAAGCATTTTCAAGCATTTTAGATCGTTGAAATCGTTCAAATAGACGCACATTACTAAAATCGAATAATAAAAAATTTCGTCGTTTTTATGTTTTACGCGTTAAAACGCAGATTAAAAGCTCAAAACGTGCTGTTTTGCTAAAATAAGGATTTTCTCAAGCATTTGTATCGTTGAAATCGTTCAAAGGAAGCTAAATACTTATAAAAACGAATAATAAAAAAATTCGTCGTTTTATGCTGTTTTACGCGTTAAACGCAGATTAAAAGCTCTCAAAACGTGCTGTTTTGCTACAAAATAAGCATTTTCAAGCATTTTAGATCGTTGAAATGTTCAAATAGGACGTGCAATAAAAAATAAAAACGAATAATGGTAAAAATTTCGTCGTTTTATGCTGTTTTACGCGTTAAAACGGAGAAAAAGCACAAAACGTGCTGTTTTGTTTAAAAAATAAGCATTTTTCGCATTTTAAATAGCGAAATTTAAAAACAAAATTTTAATAAAAAAATTTTTTTTGGGTTTTAGTTTTTAAACGCGTTAAAACCAGTTTAAAGCTAAAATGGCTATTTTAGAAAATAACGCTTTTCAAATAGATTTAATAAAAACGAATATAAAAACTTGGTTTTGTTTTTTTAGCGTTAAACGCGTAAAACCAAAATGCTAAAAAAGGTTTTGTTTTGTTTGAAATGTTCAACATAAGATTTAAATAAAAACGCAATAATAAAACGATTAAAATTCTGTTTTTAAAGCGTTTAAATTTAAAAGGGGTTAAAGTAAACTGCTTTTTTAAATTTAAGATTTAAATTTTTAACTGAAAATTTAAAAAACAAAAATTAAAAAACATTAAAAATTTGGTTTAGCTTTTTTAAAGTTCAAAACGTGCGTTAAGTCAAAAGGTTTTCAAATAGCGTTTAACATTTAAATGGAAATCTTCAATAGGCTTTTAAAGGGTTTTAGAGGTTTATGATAAGTTTTTGGTGATAAGTTTTTGTGATTTAATTTTTTTTGGGCAATTTTGTCACTTATTTCACTCACATTTGAAACTTTAGGCCCCCCAAACATTAAAAAACCCTTTTAGCCGAAAAACATTCCAATTTTAACCGCAGAGAAACCAGTGGAAACCCTGAGAGAGAGACGGAAGACCGCACCTCGGAATGGACGGGAGGAATGGGTCGCGCCTCGGAAGAGAGGGGGGGGGAATCGGCCCCTCGGTACGGAGGGGGCCCGGTCCTCGCGTCGAGAGGAAGATCGGTCCGCCCTCCTCGTATACAGGGGGAACAGCATCACCCGTAAACGTTTCGAACATCACCAATAAAAACGTTTTAAAAGCGTTTTCCGTAAAACGAATAAAAAAATCTCATGCTGTTTTACGCTTAAAAGGATTTTAAAGCTAAATGCTGTTTCTAAAATAAAGCAAATTTTTAAACGTTAAAATCTTCTAGCTTTAAAAAACGAAAATAAAACTCAAATGTGTTTTGCTTAAAAAAGAATAAGTTTAAAACGTTGAAATTTTTTAATCGACCAAAATTTAAACCAAAATCGTTTTAAATGTTTCCCTTAAACGCAATTAAAAAAGTTAAAATTGTTTTTATGTTTAAAGCTTTAACCGGATTAAAGCTCAAAAACGTGTTTTAAAAAATAAAAAAATTCGCTTTTAGTTTTTTAAACGTTAAAAGGCAATTTAAATAAAAACGTTAAAAAAAATTTGCTTTTTAGCTTTTACGCGTTAAACCGTTAAAAGCCAAATTTTTTAAAAAGATTTTCGCATTTTAGTTGTTAACCGTTAAAAACCGCTTTTTAAAAAACGTTAAAAATGCTTTTTTAAGCTTTTTACGCTTTAAAAACGTTTTTAAAGTCAAAATTTCAAAAAAAAAGTTTTTTCGCTTTTTGATCGTTAAACGGTTAAAAAACCAAATTAATAAAATTTTTTTAAAAAAAATTTGCTTTTTTAAAGCTTTTAGAGTTAAACGTTAAATAAACCCTTTTTTAAAAAATAAAAAATTTCGCTTTTGATCGTTAAACGTTAAAAAAGGCAATATAAAAAAAACGTATAAAAATTTTCGTTTTGAGGGTTGACCGTTAAACGCAATTAAATAAAATCGGAAAATAAATTTTCGCTTTTAATCGTTGAATCTTTAAAAAACGCAGATTAAATAAAATTTTTTTTAAAAAATTTTGTGTTTTATGTGTTTTACGTTAAAACGCAAATTAAACAAAACGTTTTTAACAAAATGGATTTAAGCTTTTAGCGTTAAAACGCAATTAAGAAGCAAATTTTCAAAAAAAAATTTTCCCGCTTTTAAACTTTTTAAACCGTTAAAACGAAATTTAAAATAAAAAGGGTTTTTAAAAATTTGCTTTTTAAGCTTTTAGACGTTAAATCGCAAAAGCCAAAAATCGAAAAAAAAAATTTTCCTTTTTATCTTTTTTAAACCTTAAAACGCAAATTAAAAAAACGCAAAATAAATTTTCGTTTTAGTTTACCTTAAAAACGCAAATTAAAAAACGAGTAATAAATTTTCAAGTTTTTTTTTTTTTAAAAGCGTTAAAACGCAAATTAAAAAAAAACGTATTTTAAAATTTGCTTTTAGCTTTTAGCGTTAAAACGAAATAAGAAAATTTTTAAAAAAACAAAATAAATTTTCGCGTTTTAGTTTTTTAAAACGTTAAAAGAGAATAAATAAAAGGGGTTAAAATTTGCTTTTAAGTTTTAGTTTAAAAAATTTAAAAAGGCTTTTTTAAAAAAATAAAATTAGTCGTTTTAATCGTTAAAGTTAAAAGAAGATTAAAAACTCAAAAATGCGTTTTTTAAATGCTTTTCGCTTAACCGTGAAAGTTCAAAAGGTTTGTAAAAAACGTTAAATTGTCGTTAAATTTTTTAAAGCTTAAAAAGGTTTTTTAAAAGTGCGTTTGTGTAAAATAAGCGTTTTAAGCATTTTAGATGTTTGTCGTTCAAATTTTTGAACCTTAAATTATTTCTTTGTTAGGTTTAGGTCGGGACCAAACTTTTATTGGTGATAAAAGCCCTTTTTTGGAAAAACTCCCCCTTGATCCTTTTGAAAGGAAGTCCCGCAACTCCAAAATTTTAAGGGCCCGAAAAGGAAACGAAAACACCGCCGAAGAGAAACCCCATTGGGTCCTTGGGTCTAGAGGAGGGGGCGGAAGACGGCAACCCCAAAAGAGACGGAAAGGATGCTGGCCCTGGGATGGAAGGAGATCGGTCCGCTCCTCTGGTCAACAGGGGCGGAACAGGCACCCAAAATGAAAAATCGGTTTCACTCCCTTAAAAAGGTTAATGCGTACCCGTCGTTAAATTTTAAACTGCGTTTCCCAAAAAAGATTTTAAAGACGTTTTACGTCAAAAAAGAAATTAATAAAAAAATTTTTTATCTTTTTTACGCGTTAAAGGGTTAAAACTAAAAGGGCTGCTAAAATAGGTTTTTCAACAATTTAGATTTTAAATCGTTCAAATAGAAGCAATATTAAAAAAAACGAATAATAAAATTTTTTTTGTTTTTGCGTTACGCGAAAAAAGAAACTCAAAACGTGTGTTTTGCTAAAATGCTTAGCATTTTAAATCTTAAATCGTTAAATGCCAATAAATAAAAAAAAATAAAAAATTTCGTCTTTTTATGCTGTTTACGCGTTAAAACGCGATTAAAGCTCAAAACGTGCTGTTTTGCTAAAATAAGCATTTTCAAGCATTTTGATCGTTGAAATCGTTCAAATAAAAGCAATTTTTAATAAAAACGAATAAAAAAAATTTCGTCATTTTATGCTGTTTTACGGTTAAAACGCAGATTAAACCCAAAACGTGCTGTTTTGTTAAAAAAGCATTTTCAAGCATTTTAGATCTTGAAATCGTTCAAATAGAAGCAATATTAATAAAAACGAATAAAAAAAAATTCGTCGTTTTATGCTGTTTTACAGTTAAAACCAGATTAAAGCTAAAAAACGTGCTGTTTTGTAAAATAAGATTTTCAAGCATTTTAGATCGTTGAAATCGTTCAAATAAAAGCAATATTAATAAAAACGAATAATAAAATTTCGTCGTTTTATGCTGTTTTACCGTTAAAACCGTTTAAAAACTCAAAACGTGCTTTTTTGCAAAAAATAAGGATTTTCAAGCTTTTTAGACCCGTTGAAATCGTTCAAATAAAAATATTAAAAAAAACGAATAAAAAAAAATTCGTCTTTTTTATGCTTTTTTTACGCTTTAAAAACGCAGTTTAAAAATAAAAACGTGCTGTTTTGCTAAAATAAGCATTTTAAAGCATTTTAGATCGTTGAAACCCGTTCAAATAGCCCAATAAAAAATAAAACAAATTTAAAAAAAATTTTGTGTTTTTATGCTTTTTTTGGATTTAAAAAACGCAGAAAAAAAGCTAAAAACTTCTGTTTGCTAAAAAAAAGCTTTTTCCCAAACATTTTAGATCGTTGAAATCGTTAAAAATAGACGCAATATTAAAAAACGAATAAAAAAAAATTTCGTCGTTTTATGCTTTTTTACGGGGTTAAAAACGCAGAAAAAAACCCTTCAAAACGTGCTGTTTTGCTAAAAAAACATTTTCAAGCTTTTTTAGATGGGTTAAAATCGTTCAAAAGACGCAATTTTAAATTAAAAAACGAATAATAAAAATTGACTTTTTTATTTTGTTTTACGCTTTAAAAAGGGCAGTTTAAAAAGCTCAAAACGTGCTTTTTGCTAAAATAAGCATTTTAAAGCATTTTAGATCGTTTAAATCGTTCAAATAGAAGCAATATTAAAAAAAAACGAATAATAAAAACTTCGTTTTTATCTTTTTTTACGCTTTAAAAACGCAGATTAAAACTAAAAAACGTCCTTTTTGCTAAAATAAGCTTTTTTTAAACTTTTTAGATCGTTAAAACGTTTAAATAGAAAAATATTAAAAAAAAACGAATAATAAAAATTCGTCTTTTTTTATGCTGTTTTACCCCGTTAAAACGCAGATTAAAGCTAAAAACGTGCTGTTTTGCTAAAATAAGCATTTTCCCCATTTTAGATCGTTGAAATCGTTCAAAATGGGCGCAATATTAAAAAAAACGAAAAAAAAAATTTTCCCGTCTTTTTTATGCTGTTTTACGCGTTAAAACGCAAAATTAAAAAACTCAAAACGTGCTGTTTTGCTAAAATAAGCATTTTCAAGCATTTTAGATCGTTGAAATGTTCAAATAGGAAAATTTTAAAAAAAAACGAATAAAAAAAAATTCGTCGTTTTTATGCTTTTTTTACGCGTTAAAAGCAGATTAAAGCCCCAAAACGTGCTTTTTTGCTAAAAAAAACATTTTAAAGCTTTTTAGATCGTTGAAATCGTTCAAATGAAGAATATTAATAAAAACGAATAAAAAAAAATTCGTCTTTTTTATCCTGTTTTCCCGGAATTTAAAAAACGCAGATTAAAGCTAAAAAACGTCTGTTTTGTTAAAATAAGCTTTTTGGGGGCCATTTTAGATCGTTGAAATGTTAAAAATAGAAGCAATATTAAAAAAAACGAATAATAAATAATTCGTTTTTTTTATGTTTGTTTTACGCTTTAAAAACCAGTTTAAAAAGTTCAAAACGTGCTTTTTTTAAAAAAATAAGCGTTTTCAAGCTTTTTTAAAATCGTTGAAATCGTTCAAATAGAAGCTATATTAATAATATGGTTTGTTTGTAAAGTGGGGTTTACGATGAGATGTTTCCCGTGATAACGTCTTTTTGGGTATAAGTTTTGTTTGTTAAAATTGGCCTTCCGCACTTCACATTTTGTTTTCCGTTAGGCCCCCGAAACCCCAAAAAACTTTTATCGGCCGAAAAACATTCCCGAAAACAACCGCACGAGAAAATCTCCATTCGTTTGTATGGCTAGGTAGAGAGACGGAAGATCGGTCAACTACTCGAACGCTTGGGCTGGCACCCGGGGAAAGACTGGCAGCGCCGAGGGTGGACGGGGGATCCCGGGCCGTTCTCTGGTTTTTTGGGGGGTCCCGGGAAAGACTGGCGGGGCTCGGATGAGACGGAGATCGGTCCCTCCTCTCGAAAAACGAGAGGGGGGATCAGCCGGTCGACCTCCTCGTGACACAGTTTCTGAACAACCCAATAAAAAGATTTTAAAGACGTTATCACGTCAAAAACGAATAATAAATTCGTCGTTTTTTTGCTGTTTTTCGCGTTAAAACGAAAATTAAAACTCAAAACGTGCTGTTTTTCTAAAATAAGGATTTTTAACATTTTGGTCGTTGAAATCGTTTTAAAAGGCCCAAAATTAATAAAAAAGAATAATAAAAATTCGCCGTTTTTATGCTGTTTTTCGCGTTAAAACGCAGATTAAAGCTCAAAACGTGCTGTTTTTTCTAAAAAAAGCACAAGCATTTTGATCGTTAAAAACGTTCCCAAAAAGAAGAAATTAATAAAAAAAAATAATAAAAAATTTGTCGTTTTTTTGCTGTTTTACGCGTTAAAACGCAGATTAAAAACTCAAAACGGGTGTTTTTCTAAAAATAAACATTTTCGGGATTTTTGGGTCGTTTAAATCCCTTCAAAAGAGCAAAAAAAAAAAACGAATAATAAAAAATTTCCCCTCGTTTTTTTGCTGTTTTACGCGTTAAAACGAAAAATAAAAACTCAAAAAAGTGATGTTTTGCTAAAATAATCATTTTCAAAACATTTTTTTTACGTTTAAATCCCCTTCAAATAGACGCAATATTTATAAAAAAGAATAATAAAAAAATTTCGTCATTTTTTTGCCTTTTACGCGTTAAAACCCCTGATTAAAGCTCCAAAAAGGGTGTTTTTCTAAAAAAAAGCATTTTCAAGCATTTTTTAAACCCCTTGAAAAACGTTCAAATAGAAGCAATATTAATAAAAACGAATTTAAAAAAAATTTTCGTTTTTTTTGCTGTTTTACGAAATTAAAACGCAGATTAAAAAACTCAAAAAGTCTGTTTTTTTAAAATAAGCATTTTCAAGCATTTTTTGATCGTTGAAATCGTTTCCCGTTCAAATAGAAGCAATATTAATAAAACCGAATAATAAAAATTCGTCGTTTTATGCTGTTTTACGCGTTAAAACGCAGATTAAAGCTCGAAACGTGCTGTTTTGCTAAAATAAGCATTTTCAAGCATTTTAGATCGTTGAAATCGTTCAAATGGACGCAATAAAAATAAAACGAATAATAAAAATTTTGTCGTTTTATGCTGTTTTACGCGTTAAAACGCAGAATAAAGCTCAAAACGTGCTGTTTTGCTAAAATAAGCATTTTCAAACATTTTAGATCGTTGAAATCGTTCAAATAGATGCAATATTAATAAAAACGAATAATAAAAATTTCGTCGTTTTTATGCTGTTTTACGCGTTAAAACGCAGATAAAGCTCAAAACGTGCTGTTTTGCTAAAATAAGCATTTTCAAGCATTTTAGATCGTTGAAATCGTTTAAATAGAGCAATATTAATAAAAACGAATAATAAAAATTCGTCGTTTTATGCTGTTTTACGCGTTAAAACGAAGATTAAAGCTCAAACGTGCTGTTTTGCTAAAATAAGCATTTACAAGCATTTTAGATCGTTGAAATCGTTCAAATAGAGCAATATTAATAAAAACGAATAAAAAATTGTCGTTTTTAGTGTTTTACGCGTTAAAACGCAGATTAAAAGCTCAAAACGTGCTGTTTGCTAAAATAAGCATTTTCAAGCATTTTTAGATCGTTGAAATCGTTTAAATAGAACAATTAATAAAAAACTAATAATAAAAAATTCTCGTTTTATGCTGTTTTGCGTTAAACGAAGATTAAAGCTCAAAACGTGCTGTTTTGTAAAATAAGCATTTTAAGCATTTTAGATCGTTGAAATCATTAAAAGAAATATTAATAAAAACGAATAATAAAAATTCGTCGTTTTTTGCTGTTTTACGCGTTAAAACGCAGATTAAAGCTCAAAACGTGGTTTTGTAAAATAAGCTTTTCAAGCATTTTAGATCTTGAAATCGTTCAAATGAAACAATTTAATAAAAAACAATAATAAAAAATTTCGTCGTTTTTATGCTGTTTTACTTAAAACGCAGATTAAAGCTCAAAACGTGCTGTTTTGTTAAAAATAAGCATTTTAAGCATTTTAGATCGTTGAAATCGTTTAAATAGAAGCAATATTAATAAAAACAATAATAAAAATTCGTCATTTTTATGCTGTTTTACGCGTTAAAACGCAGATTAAAGCTCAAAACGTGCTGTTTTGCTAAAATTAAGATTTTCAAGCATTTTAGATCGTTGAAATCGTTCAAATAGAGAATATTATATAAAACGAATAATAAAAATTTCGTCGTTTTTATGCTGTTTTACGCGTTAAAACGCAGATTAAAAGCTCAAAAGCTTGTTTTGCTAAAATAAGCATTTTCAAGCATTTTAGATCGTTGAAATCGTTCAAATAGAAGCAATATTAAAAAAAAATAATAAAAAATCGTCGTTTTTATGCTGTTTACGGTTAAAACGCAGATTAAAGCTCAAAACGTGCTGTTTTTTTAAAATAAGCATTTTTAAGCATTTTAGATCGTTGTAAATCTTCAAATAGAAGCAATATTAATAAAAACAATAAAAAAAATTCGTCGTTTTTTATGCTTTTACGCGTTAAAACGCAGATTAAAGCTCAAAACGTGCTGTTTTGCTAAAATAAGCATTTTCAAGCATTTTAATCGTTGAAATCGTTCAAATAGAACAATAATAATAAAACGAATAATAAAAAATTCGTCTTTTATGTTTTGAGTTAAAGCGTTAAACGCAGATCAAAACTCAAACGTGCTGTTTTGCTAAAATAAGCATTTTCAAGCATTTTTAGATCGTTGAAATCGTTCAAAAACGAATAATAAAAACGATAATAATAATTATTTTTCGTTTTTATGGTTTAACGCTTAAAACGCGTTTTGCTAAAACTAGCGTTTTGCTTTTAAAATAAGCATTTTCAAGCATTTTGATCGTTGAATCGTTAAATAGACGCAATTAATAAAAACGAATAATAAAAAAGTTCGTCGTTTTATGCTGTTTTACGCGTTAAAACGCAGATTAAAGCTCAAAACGTGCTGTTTTTGCTAAAATAAGCATTTTCAAGCATTTTAGATCGTTGAAATCGTTCAAAAGAAGCAATATTAATAAAAACGAATAATAAAAATTCGTCGTTTTTATGCTGTTTTACGAGTTAAAACGCAGATTAAAGCTCAAAAGGGCTTTTTTGTTAAAATAAGCTTTTTTAAGCATTTTATTTGGGAAATCGTTCAAAAGAAGCAATATTAATAAAAACGAAAAAAAAAATTGCTTTTTTTAGGTTTTTTACGCTTTAAAAAACGCGATTCTCAAAACGGCTGTTTTTTAAAAAAAGCGTTTTCAAGCATTTTAAGGGAAATTTTCAAAAAAACGAAAAATTTTAAAAAACGAATAAAAAATTTTTTCCGTTTTTATGCTGTTTTACGCTTTAAAAACGCAGTTTAAAAAGCTAAAAACGTGCTGTTTGGCTAAAATAAGCATTTTCAAGCATTTTAGATCGTTAAATCGTTTTAAAAGAAATTTTAAAAAACGAAAAAAAAAAAATTGTCGTTTTATGTGTTTTGAGTTAAAACGGATTAAACTCAAAAGGGCTTTTTTTAAAATAAGATTTTCAAGCATTTTGATCGTTGAAATCGTTCAAATAGAAGAAATTTTAATAAAAACGAATAAAAAAAAAATTTCGCTGTTTTACGCGTTAAACGCAGATTAAAGTTCAAAACGTGCTGTTTTGTTAAAATAAGGTTTTAAGTTTTTGATGTTGAAATGTTCAAATAGAAGCAATATTAATAAAATGGTTTTTTGTAAAGTGGTTTACGATCGAGATGTTTACGTGATAACGTCTTATTGGTGATATAAGTTTTGTTTTTTGCAATTGGTAACACTTCATTGCATTTCACATTTTTTTTTCGTTGGCCCCCCGCACACTACAAACTTTTATCGGCCGAAAAAACATTCAACGAAAACAACCCGCACGAGAAAATCTCCATTCTTTTGTATGCCGCAGAGTGAGAAAAGGGGAAGATCGGTCCTCCCCGAACGCTTTGACTGGAAAGGAATGACTGGCGCGCTGAGATGAGACGGGAGACGGTCCGTCTCTGGTTCTAACGGAGGGGCCGGAATGACTGGCGCGTCGAGATGACGGGGGATCGGTCCCCCTCTCGTTATAAGAGAGGGGTATACCTGGGGTCGACCTGCTGTGACACAGTTTCGAACAGTCACCCAATAAAAAGATTTTAAAGACGTTAAGTCAAAAACGAATAATTTCCGTTTTTTCGCGCGTTAAAACGAAAATTAAAGCTCAAAAAGTGCTGTTTTTCTAAAATTAGCATTTTTGCTTTTAGATCGTTTTAAAACGTTCAAAAGCCAATTTAAAAACGAATAAAAAAAATTCGTCTTTTTTGGTTTTACGCGTTAAAAAGAGATTAAAGCTCAAAAAGTGCTGTTTTTCTAAAATAAGCATTTTTTAAGCATTTTAGATCGTTTAAATCGTTCAAATAGACGCAATATTAATAAAAACGAATAATAAAATTTGCGCTTTTATCGTTTTTCGCGTTAAAACGCAGATTAAACTCAAATCCTGTTTTTCTAAAATAAGCATTTTCGCATTTTAGATCGTTGGAAACGTTTAAATTTAAGCAATATTAATAAAAAAGAATAATAAAAAAAACGTCGTTTTATGCTGTTTTACGCGTTAAACCCGATTAAACTCAAAACTCTGTTTTTAAAATAAGCATTTTCAAACATTTTAGATCGTTTAAACGTTCAAATAGACGCAAATTTAAAAAAAAAACGAATAATAAAAATTTCGTCTTTTTGTTTTTGCGTTAAAAAGCAGATTAAAGCTTAAAAAGTGGTGTTTTGCCAAAAAAAGCATTTTCAAGCATTTTAGATCGTTAAACGTTTTAAAAAGAAGCAATATTAATAAAAACGAATAATAAAAATTCGTCATTTTTTTTTGAGCGTTAAAACCCGATTAAACAAAACGGGTGTTTGGCTAAAAAAAAGCATTTTAAAAAATTTTAACGTTTAAATCGTTTAAATAGACGCAAATTAATAAAACGAAAATTTAAAAAAATTTCTTTTTTTGAAAAAAATTTTAAGCTTTTAGCGTTAAAAAGCAAATAAACCCAAAAAAACCCTTTTTCTGTTTTGCTTAAAAAATTGCTAAAAAATTTTTTTTTTAAAAAAACATTTTAACTTTTTTAAACGTCTTCAAATAAAGAAAAATTAATAAAAAAAAGAATAATAAAAAAATTTTGTTTTAGCGTTTTTCGCGTTAAAACGCAGAAAAAGCTCAAAACGTGCTGTTTTGCTAAAATAACATTTTCAAGCATTTTAGATCGTTGAAATCGTTCAAATAGAAGAAAATTTAAAAAAAACGAATAATAAAAATTCGTGTTTTATGCTGTTTTACGCGTTGCAGATTAAAACTCAAAACGTGCGTTTTGCTTAAAATTTTTAAGAAGATCGTTAAAAACGTTCAATTAAGCAATTTAAAAAAAAACGAAAAATAAAAATTTTGTCGTTTTATGCTGTTTTCGCGTTAAACCGATTAAACTCAAAAATGCTGTTTTGTAAAATAAGCATTTTCAAGCATTTTAGATCTTTTTTTAGACGCATTAATAAAAACGAATAATAAAATTCGCGTTTTTTGTTGGGGTTAAACGCGATTAAATAAAAAGTGCTGTTTTGCTAAAATAAATTTTTTAAGCATTTTTGATCTTTTAAATCGTTCAAATAGAAGAATATTAATAAAAAAGAATAATAAAAATTTTGTCGTTTTTATGTGTTTTTAGGGTTAAAACGCAGATTGCTCAAAACGTGTGTTTTTCTAAAATAAGCACAACATTTTAGATCGTTGAAATCGTTTTTAAAAGAGAATATTTAAAAAAAACGAATAATTTTAGATCGTTGAAATCGTTCAAATAGAAGCAATATTAATAAAAACGAATAATAAAAATTCGTCGTTTTATGCTGTTTTACGCGTTAAAACGCAGATTAAAGCTCAAAACGTGCTGTTTTGCTAAAATAAGCATTTTCAAGCATTTTAGATCGTTGAAATCGTTCAAATAGACGCAATATTAATAAAACGAATAATAAAAATTCGTCGTTTTATGCTGTTTTACGCGTTAAAACGCAGATTAAGCTCAAACGTGCTGTTTTGCAAAATAAGCATTTTCAAGCATTTAGATCGTTAAAATCGTTCAATTAGACGCAGTATTAATAAAAGCGAATAATAAAATTTCGTCGTTTTTATGCTGTTTTAGCTTAAAACGCTGATTAAAGCTCAAAACGTGCTGTTTTGCTAAAATAACATTTTCAAGCATTTTAGATCTTTGAAATCGTTCAAATAGACGCATTAATTAAAAACGCATATAAAATTCGTCGTTTTTGCTTCTACGCGTTAAAACGCAGATTAAACTCAAACGTGCTGTTTTGCTAAAATAAGCATTTTCAAGCATTTTAAGATCGTTGAAATCGTTCAAATAGAAAATATTAATAAAACAAATAATAAAAAATTTCGTCTTTTTTATGCTGTTTTACGCGTTAAAACGCAGATTAAAGCTCAAAACGTGCTGTTTTGCTAAAATAACATTTTCAAGCATTTTAGATCGTTGAAATCGTTTAAATAGACGCAATATTAATAAAACGAATAATAAAAATTTCGTCATTTTTATGCTGTTTTATACGTTAAAACGCTGATTAAAGCTCAAAACGTGCTGTTTTGCTAAAATAAGCATTTTCAAGCATTTTAGATCGTTGAAATCGTTCAAATAACGCAATATTAATAAAAACGAATAATAAAAAAATTCGTCGTTTTTATGCTGTTTTACGCGTTAAAAGGCAGATTACAGCTCAAAACGTGCTGTTTTGCTAAAATTAGCATTTTCAAGCATTTTAGATCGTTGAAATCGTTCAAATAGAAGCAATATTAATAAAAACGAATAATAAAAATTTCCTCGTTTTTATGCTGTTTTTACGCGTTAAAACGCAGATTAAACTCAAAACGTGCTGTTTTGCTAAAATAAGCATTTTCAAGCTTTTTTAGATCGTTGAAATCGTTTCAAATAGACGCAATATTAATAAAAACGAATAATAAAAATTTCGTCGTTTTTATGCTGTTTTACGTTAAAACGCAAAAATAAAAGCTAAAAACGTGCTGTTTTGCTAAATAAGCATTTTCAGCATTTTAGATCGTTGAAATCGTTCAAAATAGAAGCAATATTAATAAAAATTCGAATAATAAAATTCGTCGTTTTATAGCTGTTTTTACGCGTTAAGACGCAGATTAAAGTCAAAACGTGCTGTTTTGCTAAAATAAGCATTTTCAAACATTTTAGATCGTTGAAATCGTTCAAATAGACGCTATATTAATAAAAAACGAATAATAAAACTTCGTCGTTTTATGCTGTTTTACGATTAAAACGAAGTTAAAGCCTTGAAAAGCTCAAAACGTGCTGTTTTGCTAAAATAAGCATTTTCAAGCATTTTAGATCGTCAATCGTTCAAATAGACACATAATATTAATAAGAAGCGAATAATAAAAAATTCGTCGTTTTATGCTGTTTTGCCGTTAAAAACGCAGATTAAAGCTCAAACGTGCTGTTTTGCTAAAATAAGCATTTTCAAGCATTTTGATCGTTGAAATCACGTTCAAATAGACGCAATATTAATAAACGAATAATAAGAATTCGTCGTTTTTATGCTGTTTTACGCGTTAAATCGCAGTTACAGCTCAAAACGTGCTGTTTTTGCTAAAATAAGCATTTTCAAATTTTTAGATCGTTGAAAATCGTTCAAATAAAACAATATTAATAAAAACGAATAATAAAATTTCGTCGTTTTTATGCTGTTTTCCGCGTTAAAACGCAGATTAAAGCTCAAAACACGTGCTGTTTTCTTTAAAATAAGCATTTTCAAGCATTTTTAGATCGTTGAAAATCGTTTAAATAGAAGCGTATTGTAAAACGGGCCATGTAAGAATTCGTCGTTTTTGTGCTGTTTTACGCGTTAAACGCAGATTAAAGCTCAAAACGTGCTGTTTTGCTAAAATAAGCTTGCATTTTCGAAGCATTTTTAGATCGTTGAAATCGTTCAGAGTAGACGCAATAGTAATAAAAACGAATAATAAAAATTTCGTCGTTTTATGCTGTTTTGCGTTAAACGCTGATTAAGCTCAAAACGTACTGTTTTTGCTAAAATAAGCATTTTCAGAAGCATTTAGATCGTTTGAAATCGTTCAAATAGACGCAATATTAATAAAAACGAATAATAAAAATTCGTCGTTTTTATGCTGTTTTGCAGCGTTAAAACGCGGATTAAAGCTCAAAACGTAACTTTTGTTTTAGCACAAAATAAGCATTTTCAAGCGTTTTGAATCGTTGAAATCGTTCCAAATAGAGCAATATTAATAAAAACGAATAATAAAATTTCGTCGTTTTATGCTGTTTTTACGCGTTAAAACGCGCAGATTGAAGCTCAAAACGTTAACTGTTTTGGCTAAAATAAGCATTTTCAAGCGTTTTAGATCGTTGAAATCGTTTAAATAGAAGCAATATTAATAAAAACGAATAATAAAAATTCGTCATTTTTATGCTGTTTTACGCGTTAAAACGCAGATTAAAAACTCAAAACGTGCTGTTTTGCTAAAATAAGCATTTTCAAGCATTTTAGATCGTTGAAATCGTTCAAATAGACGCAATGATAATAAAAACGAATAATAAAAATTTCATCGTTTTATGCTGTTTTACACGTTAAAACGCGGGAATAAAGCTCAAAACTGATGCTGTTTTGCTAAAATAAGCATTTTTCAAGCATTTTAGATCGTTGAAATCGTTCGGAAATAGAAGCAATATTAATAAAACGAATAATAAAAATTCGTCGTTTTTATGCTGTTTTTACGCGTTAAAACGCAGATTAAAGCTCAAAACGTGCTGTTTTGCTAAAATAAAGCATTTTCAAGCATTTTAGATCGTTGAAATCGTTCAAATAGACGCAATATTAATAAAAACGAATAATAAAAACTTCGTCGTTTTATGCTGCACGCAGATTAAAGCTCAAAACGTGCTGTTTTGCTAAAATAATCATTTTCAAGCATTTAGATCGTTGAAATCGTTCAAATAGAGCAATATTAATAAAAACGAATAATAAAAAATTCGTCGTTTTTATGCTGTTTACGTTAAACGCAGATTAAAGCTCAAAACATTAACATTTTTGCTAAAATAAGCATTTTCAAGCATTTTGAATCGTTGAAATCGTTCAAATACGCAATATTATTAATAATAAAAACGAATAATAAAATTTCGTCGTTTTATGATGTTTTACGCGTTAAAACGCAGAATAAAGGCTCAAAACGTGCTGTTTTGCTAAAATAAACATTTTTCAGCATTTTTAGATCGTTGAAATCACAAATAGAAGCAATATTAATAAAAACGAATAATAAAAATTCGTCGTTTTATGCTGTTTACGCGTTAAAACGCAGATTAAAACAAAACGTGCTGTTTTGCTTTAAAAGTAAGCATTTTCAAGCATTTTAGATCGTTGAAATCGTTCAAATAGACGCAATATTAATAAAAACGAATAATAAAAACTTCGTCGTTTTTATGCTTTTGTTTTACGAGTTAAAACGCCAGATTAAAGCTCAAAACGTGCTGTTTTGCTAAAATAATCATTTTCAGCATTTTAGATCGTTGAAATCGTTCCAAATAGAAGCAATATTAATAAAACGAATAATAAAAATTCGTCGTTTTTATGCGGTTTTTACGCGTTAAAACGCAGGTTAAAAACTCAAAAAGTGCTTTGTTTTGCTAAAATAAGCATTTTCAAGCATTTTAGATCGTTGAAATCGTTCAAATAGAAACCAATATTAATAAAACGAATAATAAAAAATTCGTCGTTTTTATGCTGTTTTACGCGTTAAAACGCAGATTAAAGCTCAAAACGTGCTGTTTTGCTAAAATAAGCATTTTCAAGCATTTTAGATCGTTGAAATCGTTCAAATAGACGCAATAAAATAAAAACGAATAATAAAAAATTTTTGTCGTTTTATGCTGTTTACGCGTTAAAACGCAGAATAATGCTCAAAACGTGCTGTTTTTTGCTAAAATAATAAGCATTTTCAAGCATTTTAGATCGTTGAAATCGTTCCAAATAGACGCATTATTAATAAAAACGAATAATAAAAATTCGTCGTTTTTATGCTGTTTTACGCGTTAAAACGCAGATTAAAGCTCAAAACGTGCTGTTTTCTAAAATAAGCATTTTCAAACATTTTGATCGTTGAAATCACGTTCAAATAGACGCAATAAAACAGATAATAAAAAATTCGTCGTTTTTATGCTGTTTACGCGATTAAATCGCAGATTACAGCTCAAAACACGTGCTGTTTTGCTAAAATAGCTTTTCAAGCATTTTAGATCGTTGAAATCGTTCAAATAGAAGCAATATTAATAAAAAACGAATAATAAAAATTTCGTCGTTTTTATGCTGTTTTACGCGTTAAAACGCAGATTAAAGCTCAAAACGTGCTGTTTTGCTAAAATAAACGCATTTTCAAGCATTTTGAATCGTTGAAATCGTTTTAAATAGAAGCAATATTAATAAAAACGAATAATAAAAAAATTCGTCATTTTATGCTGTTTTTACGCGTAAAACGCAGATTAACGCTCAAAACGTGCTGTTTTGCTAAAATAAGCATTTTCAAGCATTTTAGATCGTTGAAATCACGTTCAAATATAGACGCAATATTAATAAAAAACGAATAATAAAAATTTCGTCGTTTTATGCTGTTTTACGCGTTAAAACGCAGATTAAAGCTCAAAACGTGCTGTTTTGCTAAAAATAAAGCATTTTCAAGCATTTTGAATCGTTGAAATCGTTCAAATAGACACCCAATATTAATAAAAACGAATAAAATTCGTCGTTTTTATGCTATTTTACGCATTTAAAACGCAGATTAAAGCTCAAAACGTGCTGTTTGCTAAAATAATCATTTTCAAGCATTTTAGATCGTTGAAATCGTTCAAATAGAAGCAATATTAATAAAAGAATAATAATAAAAAATCGTCATTTTATGCTGTTGTTTTACGCGTTAAAACGCGATTAAAACTCAAAAAGTGCTGTTTTGCTAAAATAAGCATTTTCGTACATTTTAGATCGTTGAAATCGTTCAAATAGAAGCAATATTAATAAAACGAATAATAAAAAATTCGTCGTTTTTACATGCTGTTTTACGCGTTAAACGCAAATTAAAGCTCAAAACGTGCTGTTTGCTAAAATAAGCATTTTCAAGCATTTTAGATCACGTTGAAATCGTTCAAATAGACGCAATATTAATAAAAACGAATAATAAAAAATTCGTCGTTTTTATGCTGTTTTACGCGTTAAAACGCAGATTAAAAGCTCAAAACGTGCTGTTTTGCTAAAATAAAAGCATTTTCAAGCATTTTTAGATCGTTGAAATCGTTCAAATAGAAGCAATATTAATAAAAAACGAGATAATAAAAATTGCGTCGTTTTTATGCTGTTTTACGCGTTAAAACGCAGATTAAACTCAAAACGTGCTTTTTTGCTAAAAAAAGCATTTTCCATTTTAGATCGTTGAAATTTTTAAATAGACGCAATATTAAAAAAAAACAAATTTAAAAAAATTTCGTCGTTTTTTCTGTTTTACGCGTTAAAACGCGAATAAACTCAAAACGTGCTGTTTTGCTAAAATGCATTTTCGCATTTTAATCGTTGAAATCTTTTCAAATGAAGCTATTAATAAAAACGAATAAAAAAAAATTCGTCGTTTTCTTTTTTACGCGTTAAACGCGTTTAAAAAAGCTAAAAACGTGCTGTTTTGCTAAAAAGCTTTTCAAGCATTTTAGATCGTTGAAATCGTTCAAATGGCAATATTAAAAAAAAAAGAATAATAAAAACTTCGTGTTTTTTCTGTTTTACAAATTTAAAAACGCAGATTAAAGCTCAAAATGCTGTTTTGCTAAAATAATATTTTTCAAGCATTTTAGATCGTTGAAATGCAAAAAAACAATGAATAAAAAAAAAAAAAAAAATTGTCGTTTTATGCTTTTTTAAGCGTTAAAACGCAATTAAAATTAAAAAAAGTACTGTTTTGCTAAAAAAAGCATTTTCAAGCTTTTTAGATCTTGAAATCGTACA